>NC_045987.1:22772227-22947227 GCF_010909765.2 Amblyraja radiata | reverse complement strand
CACGGACCCCCTCGCGACCGGAAGGCAACACCGACCGCCACTTGGTGTCTGGACGGTGGACCAGGGTGAGGAAGTGCAGGGTTTGGAGGAGGAGCCCGTACAGGACACGCCTCCCTGCGTCTCGGAGGGAGGTGAGGGGTGTCGAGGAAACACGGCTCAAGTTGTGTGGGACCGGCTCCCGGGGAAGGATTACGGCGCCTGGGTCTGATGAATACTTCCGGCTGAGCGGGGGCTTGCTCAACCACAAGTACTCCACACGCTTGAACCCCTCTGACACCCGGTGGGGCGGGACTCACGACCAGGCCATCACCCTCCACTGGCGGAGGGGGGGGGCCCAGTCGACGGCAACCAGGTTCCAGACTCTCAACAAGTCCCTGTAGAAGCCGGGCATCCCCATCAGGACCGCACGGCTGACCCCCACCATCGGGATCCGCGTACCTCCTTGAAGGCAGCGGCTCCGTTGGAAAAAGTGCGTCGCCAGCACGTGCCACCTGTGAGGATGCCCTGAGTACAGGTATCTCTGCAAGGTCCTGAGGTGGAGAGCCACCAACTTGTGTGAATGCACACCAGCGACTGACCGCCCTCCTCGATCGGGAGACTCAGGACCGCTGCAGAGACCCAGTGCTTTCCGTTGCCACAGAAGAAGTCCACCAACTTCTTCTGGATGATCCCAGCAAAGGTGGCTGATGGGACCAATGTGGTCAATCTGTACCAGAGCATGGAGGCCACGAGTCGGTTAATGACCAACACCCTGCCCCGGTACGAAAGCACTCTGAGGAGACCCGCCCAGCGCCCCAGCCGGGTGACGACTTTCACCTCCAGCTCCTGCCAGTTCGCCAGCCAGGTCTCCGCACCGGGACTCAGGTAGACTCCCAGGTAGAGGAGGTGCATAGTACTCCACTTGAAAGACCTCATCTCCTCCGGGAGGGAGTCCACCAGCCAGGGACCCACCAAGAGTCCAGAACATTTCCCCCAGTTGATCCTGGCAGAGGAGGCGGCCGAGAAGACTCGTTGGCACTCACGCATCCTCTGCAGGTCGACGGGGTCAGTGACCATGAGGAGCACGTCATCGGCGTAGACCGAGAGGACCACCTCCATGTCCGGCTCGCGTAGAACCATGCCCGTCAACTTCCTCCGAAGCAGACTAAGGAATGGCTCCACGCAGATGGCGTACAGTTGGCCAGACATGGGGCATCCCTGACGTACTCCTCTGTGGAAGGGAATGGGGGCCGTCAAGGATCCATTGACTTTCACGAGGCACTCTGCGGTGGTGTATAAAATCCGGATCCGGGACACAAAGTGCGGTCCGAACCCAAACGCCCACAGATACTCGTGATCCACCCTGTCAAAAGCCTTCTCCTGATCGAGGGAGAGAAAGGCAGTGGGTACACCGGTCTCCTGAGCCAGGTAGACCAGGACCCGGACCAGATGGATATTGTCCTGGATGGACCAGCCCGGGACCGTGTAAGACTGGTCAGGGTTGATCACTTGGGACAGCACTGGGCCCAGACGGTTTGCCATTGCCTTGGCAAAGACCTTGTAGTCGGTACAGAGGAAGGAGACTAGGCGCCAGTTTTTTAGACGGCGGAGATCGCCCTTCTTGGGCAGAAGGACCACGACAGCCCTTCGCCAAGACAGGGGCATCTCTCTGGTCGCCAGGCTCTCCCTCAGTATCATGGTGCAGTCCTCCCCCAGGATCCCCCAGAAAGTGCGGAGGAACTCTGCTGTCAGTCCGTCTAGGCCAGGGGATTTGCCCCTTCGGATCTGATGGAGGGCCGCGGTTAGTTCATCCAGTGTCAGGGGGGCATCCAGACGCTCGGCACCCTCCGGGTCGACCATGGCTAGATCTTCCCACGGATCACTGCACTCGTCCCCGCCTGAACTATCCAGTGAGAACAAGGTCCCATAAAAGGAACGAACCGCTGCGTTGATGTCCTCTGGTTCAGTGACGGAGGAGTCATCATCAGCGAGCAGCTCCACTAACTGCTGACAGACTCCCCGCCAATTCTCCAGCGAGTAGAAGAAGGGTGAACCGTGGTCCAAATCGTGGGGCAATTGGATCCGCGACCTCACGTACGCGCCTCGAGATTGCTCCAACTGTAGCTCCTTCGGCTCATCCTTCTTCTCCTGGTATTCCCTCCAGAGTGTCGCGTCTCCGACCGTCTGACTTAGCCGAGAATCCAAATCGAGCAGCTCTCTCCCAAGCTGGGAGGGGTTAGTGTGGGGTGGGGGGGGGGGGTGGGGGTAGTGACACCGGAGGCGGAGGCCTCCTCCCGGGATTTGGGATAATTCCTCCAAATATGCCCCACTTCCTTACAGGCATGGCACCTTGCATACAAACACACCAAACACACATACATTCTACAGATGCGCCATTGAAAAACATTTTATGCATCACAGGTTTGGGAACAGCTCCATCTAAGACCGCAAGGATTTGCAGAGAAATGTGGACACAGCCCAGGCAGTCACACAAACTAACCTCCCTGCCACTGACTCCACTTACACCTCATGCTGCCAGCAGCATAATCAATGACCAGTCTCACCCCCGGTCACTCCCTCTTCTCCCCTCTCCCATCAGGCAAGAGGTATAGAAGTGTGAAAACACACACCTCTAGATTCAGGGACAGTTTCTTCCCAGCTGTTATCAGGCAACTGAACCTTCTTAGCAACGACTAGAGAGTGGTCCTGAGCTACTATCTACCTCATTGGAGACTCTCGGATTATCCCTGATCAGATTTTACTGGACTTTATCTTGCACTAAACATTATCCCCTTTAGCATGTATCTGTACACTGTTGACGGCTCGATTGCATAGCACAAACAAGCATTGGTACATGCGACAATAAACTAAACTAAACTAAACACATACACACACACATATACATACACAGACACACACATGCACACACACAGAGAGACACACACGCATGCACATACACGCACACATATACATACACAGACACACACATGCACATACACAGACACACACACACACGCATGCACATACACAGAGAGAGACACACGCATGCACATACACACACTCATATACAAACCGCTGAAGTTGCCCAACATCCCACAAACAGAGATTTATCACAGACCGGTCTACACAGTCCCCAGTGGCTGGCGTTCTTTCAGAAGGCTCGACACACAAGCTGTGGGGCCAATGTCAGAAGATTCAGACACTAACAATCTCTGGACAAGGAATGATGGAAAAACCACTGCCTGGTGTGAATGAGCTTCCAGTGAAACTGTTTGCGGATTACTTGTCGAATAACAAAATCACAAAAACAAGTAAATTGTTTCGTCCATTGAGGAATAAACGTTGAATCTTGTGGATGGAGAAGAGAGACGAGAGGACCAAAAATCTGTCTCTGGGAATCTCCCAGAGAATCGCAAGAGTCAGTGTGGTTTATGGAATGATAATTGCTAGAATTCCTTGAGGAATTTAGAGACAGAGTAGATACAGAGACACTTGTAGATTTTGAGTACGTCATTCCCTAAAAGCATTCCACTAGATATCAAAATGAAGGTTTACTGCACAAGGTAAAACAGACAAGGTCTGGGTAACACAGTGTATTGGATTGGAGAGAGTGTAGCGGGGACTCCAGGAGTCCAGCCAAGAATGAGGCCAAAATTAGTTATGTGAACAAAATGGCGTTTATTACTTCACTGTGCTGCTTCCAACTCTAACCCCGTGACCGGGCGTGACCCGACCTTAAATACCTCGGGTCGGACCCCATGACCCAACGCCTCCCACTCCGAGACGTTCAACTCCTCCCTCCTGAGCCGAGGGTTCGCTACCCGTGGCTAGCCTCCAGGTACCGCCACAAGAGGATTGGCTTTAGATTGAATTGATTGAAAGATCCAGCACTGAAACAGGCCCTTCAGCCCATGGAATCCACGCCGACCATTGATTACCCATTCACACTAGTTCCATGTTATCCCACTTTTTAGTCCACTCTCTACATGCGAGGAGCAATTTACAGAGGATCGATTGGCCTGCAAACCCGCACGTCTTTAGGATGTGGGAGGAAACCGGAGCACCCGGAGGAGACCCATGTGGTCACAGATGCTGGAATCCTGAGCAAAGCACAAAGTGCTGGAGGAACTCAACAGGTCAGGCAGCATCTGCGGAGGGAAACAGACAGATGACATTTCGGATAGCGTCACTTTTACAGACCCGAAACGCTGCCTGTCCATTCCCTCCATAGATGCTGCCTGACTTGCTGCATTAGTCCAGCACTTTGTGTCGAACAAACCATCAGGAGCATTTAGTGAGGGAGCGGCAGAGAGGTGAACACAGAGAGTAATGAGCATGAATATGGTCAAACACATTATGGGAACTACACTTATCCCTCTGCAGGACCTATACATCAGAAGGTGCAGATCCAGAGCCAGCAACATTATGGGGGACCCCTACCACCCCAGCAACGGACTGTTCCAGCTGCTACGTTCAGGCAAACACCTCCGTTGTCATGCTGTGAAAACAGAGAGGATGGCGGAGTTTCTTCCCACAGGCCATCAGGACAGTAAACTCTTATCTCACCAGGGACTAATTTACTGTTGTGTTGTGTCTTTTTTAAATTGTTGTTTTTTTTCTAACATGTAAATACTGATTCTGTTGTTCTGTAGCTTTTTGCACAATCCGCAGGCATTGCCACTTTCATTTCACTGCACATCTTGTATGTGTATGTGACAAATAAACTTGACTTGACTTGACTTGACTTGATATGCCTGCACATACAGAACATCACCCAGACCATTACAATGTAAGAACATAGAAATAGGAACAGAAAAAAGACCATTCAGCCCTCAAACCTATTCTAGCACTCCATAAAATTATGGCCTTGTCCAATTTCCTGACCGTTTTTATTATTACACTTGGGTTCCCAACCAATCAATAATCTCTTGGTCTTGAATATACAATATTCTCGATCACTAGAAAATTCCAAAAATTCATGATTCTGTGAGAAGATTTTTTTTTCATTTCTTTCTCAAGTGGTCAACTCCTTATCAAGAGACAACATCCTGTGAATCTAGGTTTCCCCCGCCTCACCATCTCATAGAGTCATAGAATCATGCACCGTGGAAACAGGCCCTTCGGCCCAACCTGCCCACGCCAACCAACATGCCCCACCTGCACTAGTCCCACCTGCTTGCATATGGCCCACATCCCTCCAAATCTGTCCTATCCATGCACCTGTCTAAATGTTTCTTAAACGTTGCGATAGTTCCTGCCTCAACTACCTCCTCCGGCAGCTCGTTCCATACACCTACCACCCTTTGTGTAAAGGAATTACCCCTCGAATTCTAATTAAATCTTTCCCCCTTCACCTTAAACCCATGTCCTCTGGTTCTTGATTCCCCTACTCTGGGCAAGAGACCAATGCCTCAAAGATTGGTGGCATAGTAAGTAATCTAGACAGGGGCATCATTTTATAAAGTGACATTGATAGATTGAAAGGACTGGTCATGGTGGCGCAGCAGTAGAGTTGCAGCGCTAGAGACCCGGGTTCGATCCCGACGCTGTCTGTATGGAGTTCGTACGTGACCCCGTGGGTTTTCTCCGAGATCTTCATTTTCCTCCCACACTCCAAAGACGTACAGGTTTGTAGGCTAAATGGCTTGGTGTATGTGTAAATTGTCCCTAGTGTGTGTAGGATAATGTGGGCGGGGATCGCTGGTGGGCGCGGACTCGGTGGGCCGAAGGGCCTGTTTCCACGCTGTATCTCTAAAACTAAACTAAACTATAATCTGTGGCAGGTGGGTTCTGTGCTGCTAAATGCTCCCATTCTGCAATGGACAGAAAATACCCCCATTTGTAATATGGAGGAAGGAACTGCAGATACTGGTTTGCATCGAAGATAGACACAAAATGCTGGAGTAACTCAGCAGGTCAGGCAGTCTGAAGAAGGGTTCTGACCCGAAACGTCACCTATTCATTTTCTCCAGAGATGCTGCCTGACCCTCTGAGTCACTCCAACAATTTGGGTCAGGCAGCATCTCTGGAGTAAAGGAATAGGTAACGTTTTGGGTCGGAATCCTTCTTCATATTGAACCCCAGTATTTTGTGCTTATCCACATTTTGAATGTCATATAAAATTGATAGCCAAGTGCCCTGCAGACATTAAAAATAGCACGTGTAAATATGAGATGTACAATCAAGTAAATGTCTCCGATAACACCATGGATGAAGAATTAAGGAAGTACATTAAGATTTCATGAACTAACATTTGAAGAGACCGTAATGGTATCACAATAGTTCATGTGACAATAAACATACTAAGTAGGTCACAAGGAAGGCTCCCAGCTACATCTTTGCAAGATGTGCCTTAAAAGATCATTAAGTCTCTAAACTAAACAGTCTACAAGAATCAGGTATTGTTAAAATGAAGTAAACTCCACTTTTAGGTAACTAACCAACAACAACCCTTTCCCCTTCTTCCATCCGCTTCCACCCATATCCCTTCCTCTGGCTTCACATTTCATGCCTCTTGTTCTTATCTCACAGCCTTTTGTTCTCTCCCCATCTCTGGTCTTTGTCCACCCATCTGCCAAACAAAACCCTTCTCGCCTGTATCCACCTATCACTCGCCACCATCTGCGGTTCCTTCTTCCACCTATCACTCGCCAGGCTTTGTCCCGTCTTCCAGCTTTCTCCCCCCGCCTGTGAGGAGAATCCCTGTGAATCCCAACTGCCCCGACTCGGGAGTTTCCATCACCCTGATCGTTGGCTGCGGGGGCTTTGATTGCCCCGACTGTGGATGGTTTGACTGCCCCGACCGCAGGAGAACAAGAGGAAGAAGATGGAACTGTAATGCCTTCCATCACTGTCAGGAATGTGGAATCCACTGTGATGGATGTTTATGTTAACTTTTATGTGGTTGTGTGCCTTGTTGCTTTTCACTTAGTAGGGTTGTATGGGAACTGTACCTTAACTGCTACATGTGACAATAAACTGACCTTGACCTTGAAACCTTGCCGGTACGGATGTTGCACATTCTCCCTGTGACCGCGATCTCCGAGATCTTCGGTTTCTTCCCACACTCCAAAGAGGTACAGGTTTGTAGGTAAATTGTCTTGGTGTGAATATAAATTGTCCCTAGTGCGTGTGGGATAGTGCTAGTGTGCGGGGGTCGCTGATCGGCGCGGACTCGGTGGGCCGAAGGGCCTGTGTCCGCGCTGTCTCTCCAAACTAAAACTGAACTCCTTTCTCGGGCCGTTCCCGCTGCCAGTCAGATCCATGCCCGATGGGAGAGGTGGACACTTCCAGACCTGAAGTCAGGGCGGTCCAAGCTTGGTTCACACACAGCAGTCTGGCCAGAGGCTTAATGTATGGGCACAACTGATGCAAGCATTTAGCCACGAAGATCACAAAGAAATGGGACTAATAATGGAAACCCGGAAACAAAACGAAAAAAAAAGGTTGCAAATAGCAGTGTGACGCAAGCTGCGGCAATATATCATTCCAGTACAATGGCATTGGGACAGGTAACCTGTTCAACAGGTACAACGTGACCAGGTCTCACGCTCCACTGGACCCTTTGAACCGCACTGTGTTGTCTACGGGAATGGGACTGCAGAGCAGAAATGAAAGGTAAAGTAATGCAGACATAAACAGCTCCTAAATAGGCTTGGTTATAAATACATGACATCACTGACCAGTATGTGGATTTACGGTTCTCCAGCACACGACTGGAGGCTCTCCGTCTCCTTCATGGGGCTGGGCACATAAATCCCAGCACCGCTCAATAATCCTGATGATAAATCTTCTCCAGAGACACTGCAGACCAAAAACTGCAAGTCCATGACATAAACCAGCAGCCCAACAATGCCCTGAACGTAGACTTTGTGATCGGCCCACGCACTGACACAACTTTCGTTTCGTTTAGAGATACTAGTGTGTGAACGGGTGATCGATGGTCGGCATTGACTCGGTGAGCCGAAGGGCCGGTTTCTATGTTATATCTTTCAATGAATCAAACTTTAAGTTCACATCCAAGTAGTGGCTTTTAACTGTGAGGAGCATTTCTGCAGTTCAGCGCTGAAATGTAGATCCAGGCCCTTCGGCCCACCATGTCCAGTCCAGGCCGACCAGCGATCACCCATACACCCAACACTATTCTACACACTCGGGACAATTTACAATTTTTAATCGAAGCCAATTAACCTACAAACCTGTGCGTCTTTGGAGTGTGGGAGGAAACCGGAGCACCCGGAGAAAACCCACGCAGGTTACGGGGAGAACATACAGACAGCACCCGTAGTCAGGATCGAACCTGGGTCTCTGGCGCTGTGAGGCAGCAACTCTACTGCTGCGCCACCATGCTACCCCTATTGCGTTTGGTATTGATATGTATTGAGAGTCCACCCACGCCACACTTGAATGAAAATCTACGGCCATCACTATGCAAATTCTCATTCTGTCATTCTAATTTGAGGAAGGACATCCTTGTGATTGAGGCAGTGCAGCGTAGGTTCACGAGATTGATCCCTGGGATGGCGGGACTGTCATATGAGGAAAGATTGAAAAGACTAGGCTTGTATTCACTGGAGTTTAGAAGGATGAGGGGCTATCTTATAGAAACATATAAAATTATAAAAGGACTGGACAAGCTAGATGCAGGAGAAATGTTCCCAATGTTGGGCGAGTCCAGAACCAGGGGCCACAGTCTTAGAATAAAGGGGAGGCCATTTAAGACTGAGGTGAGAAAATACTTTTTCACCCAGAGAGTTGTGAATTTGTGGAATTCCCTGCCACAGAGGGCAGTGGAGGCCAAATCACTGGATGGATTTAAGAGAAAGTTAGATAGAGCTCTAGGGGCTAGTGGAATCAAGGGATATGGGGAGAAGGTAGGCAGGGGTTATTGATAGGGGACGATCAGCCATGATCACAATGAATGGCGGTGCTGGCTCGAATGGTCGAATGGCCTCCTCCTGCACCTATTTTCTATGTTTCTATGTCATCATTTAAAATGTCGAACCTTCCAATGCTTATCTTTTCATTTAGTCTTTCCTTAACCTGGCTTTTTACTCGAGGGTTAATTTGAACTCTGTTTCTCAAAAGTAGCTTGATACTGTACGTGGTTTAATTTAAAAAGCATTTCCCATAATTACACGCTGATTCAGTCGCTTTATATTGCAACTTCCTCAATTATCTTATACGGCACATTCTGCTCAAATAGGAAACTATCGAGCAAATTACTCATTACTGGTATTATTGTAAATTGTGCTCAATTACCAAGCGCACTTATCATGTAACACAGCAGCGTCTCGGAAATAGTAAGTACACCTCCGAGTTTAGGTGAGGGGTTATCTTCGTTTAGTTTGGAGATACAACAAGGAAACAGGCCCTCCGGCCCACGTTTTAACCCCGGGGACTTGTCTCGCCAAGGGTGTGAACAGAGCGGTTCAGTGCCAGAAGGAGGTGTTTGGTGGAGGAAGGAACTGCAGATGCTGGTTTACACCGAAGATAGGCACAGAATGCTGGAGTAACTCAGCGGGACAGGCAGCATCTCTGGAGAGAAGGAACGGGTGACGTTTCGGGATCAGACCATTAGACCTAAAGAAGGGTCTCAACCTGAAACGTCACCCATTCCTTCTCTCCAAAGATGCCGCCTGTCCCACTGAGCTACACCCACTGAGTATTTTGTATCTATCTCAGGAGACGTTTGGTGTTGTCAGTAGTGCATTAACCAGTGGCACAGAGTGATAACTTTGAGACAAGTTAATCACTCACAGTGGAGAAAGAACGGAAGGCATGGAGTGCACGGGGGAGGTACCAGAAGCCCCGTCAAAAGCAAAAAGGAATACATCATCTCACATAGCAGCCAACATCTGCCACATCTGGCATCCCCCGCCCTTTCTCCAATTGTTTCCTCGCGTACTCTCTGCAACGTCGGAGGTTACGGGGAGAACGGATCGAAGTATATAAAATGATGAGAGGCGTTCATCGGGTAGACTGTCAGTACCATTTTCTCAGGGTGGAAAAATCAAATGCCAGAAGGCAAAACCTAGAGAGGAGATGTTCAGGTCAACACTTCTACACAGAGGGTGGTGGGGGCCTGGAACGCATTGCCAGGGGTGGTGGTGGAATCAGATACGATAGTGGCGTTTAAGAGGCTTTTGGTTAGGAATAGGGATACGCAGGGAATGGAGGGATATGGATTATGTGCAGGCGGATAAAAGATGGTCTTGGCATCATGTTCGGCATGGACATTGTGGGCCGAAGGGCCTGTTCCTTTGCTGTACTGACCTACGTTCCATGTTGGAGTTTGTGGGTCCTACGTTGGTCTCTCATCCATCATCTCCGAGCCCACAGGACCCAGGCAGGCAGGTCATCCTCGATCCTGAGGAACTAACGGCGAGGATGATGACAGTATTGCATTTCAGCAGCAGCCTCATAATGCATCTGCAGTGTTTTGATATGGTGTAGTGTAGTGTAGTGTAGTGTAGTGTAGTGTAGTGTAGTGTAGTGTAGTGTAGTGTAGTGTGGTGTAATATGGTATTGTATTTGTTACATGCATCAAGGTACAGCGATATTCATTTTTATATCCAGTTCAATACAAGTATCTATACATAAGCACTTAGATACATCTTAGATAAGCAGTGTTTAAGAAAGAACTGCAGATGCTGGAAAAATCGAAGGTAGACAAAAATGCTGGAGAAACTCAGCGGGTGAGGCAGCATCTATAGAGCGAAGGAATAGGTGACGTTTTGGGACGGGACCTTTCTTCATTCCTTCGCTCCATAAATGCTGCCTCACCCGCTGAGTTTCTCCAGCATTTTTATCTATCTTAGATAAGCACGTCAGATACAGTACGTGTACAGCAGTAGTAAACTGAGACAGTGTACAGTCATCATTTTCCAGTCCCTGTTGTTGTAAGTGCAGGGTTTATGACCTGACCATGAAGGCCCATTGCACTAGCGGCGTTACAGGGTCAGCCTGGCCAAGCGTAGCCGTGTTGTCCTCCACTGCTGTAGGTGTTGTGTTCATGCTGTTCCCAAGGAGTCATCCACACTCACACTTCCGTGAGCAGTGGGAAAACCTCAGCGCACATTTAACAAAGCGACTTCAGAGCCCAGACAATAGCAAGCCCCCTCGGTACCGACAGAGGGAAGCTGGAAGAATGCTGTCCCTTCTTCTCAACGTGAGAGCTTTGAATTGATGCACAATCACCATCCCTTGCTAATGTGGGAAGATTTATTTGTTCACTCCGTAGACGCACTTGCTCCAATTCCCTCCTGTAACAGATTCCCTCCGGCACGGACGATACCTTTGATCATAATAAATGGCCATTATCTGTGGGAATTTTTGAAGACAATGGGTTTGGATCGCACTTTATCAGACCGATCCAGATCCAAATTTATTTGCAACTGTAAACCATTTGGCATCAGATCCATTTTATTTTTTTTTAAATCAGGGATGAATAGTAGAGCATTCTCTACTATTCATCCCTGATATCAGTTGAATTCTACTTAAAGAGAAAGGAGCTGTTAAACCTGGTAGCCACAGAGGCTTAGAATGGAGGGGGGTGAGAGGGTTTGATCTCATTACATAGAAGAGTCTGTTCATACATATGAACCCATGGACGACACCATTATACTTCCTTCACAACCCTCTCTCTCTGGAGACGCAGAACCAAAAGGAAAGATGTAAATTTGGCACGGTTCCTATCTGGGGGAAACACGGAGCCTTTCCTTGACAGGAGGCTCCATTTCCACCAATGCATTGTCTTCCTTTGACTGATTTGCTACGGTAAAGAAATCTGTTTAACGTCCACATCTAACACAGGGAGCGAATCGGGATCCGAGGAGATGCTTCCCTGGTACAGTCCCGCTTAATAGCACATACGCCAACCGCATTCATTGCATCTTTCTTACTACAAATTGCCATATTTCAGAGAGTCAATGAACATGGTATAGACTCATGGAGAGTCATAGAGGCAGACAGCATGGAAACAGGGCCCAACTTGTCCATACCACTCTAGATGCCCCATCTAAACTAGTCCCATATACCTGTAGTTTGGCCCACATCACTCTAAACCTTTCTTGTCCATGTACCTGGCCAAATGTATTTTAAATGCTGCTATAGTACCTGCTTCAACTACCTCCTCTGGCAGCTCGTACCTTGTACCCACTATTATTTGTGTGTAAAAATTGCCACTCAGATTTCTATGTTTAAGAAGGAACTGCAGATGCTGGAAAATCGAAGGTAGACGAAAATGCTGGAGAAACTCAGCGGGTGCAGCAGCATCTATGGAGGGAAGGAAATAGGCAACGTTTTGGGTCGAGACCCTTCTTCAGACAGAAGAAGGGTCTCGACCCGAAACGTTGCCTATTTCCTTCGCTCCATAGATGCTGCCTCACCCGCTGAGTTTCTCCTGCATTTTTGTCTACTCAGATTTCTATTCCAATTTTCCCCTCTCGCCTAAAACGTATGTCCTCTGGTTCTTTCCCCACCTACCCCTGCGTAAAAGACTGTGCATTCACTCAATCTATTCCCCTCATGATCTTATGCACCTCAAAAGATCACCCCTCATCCTCCTGTACTCCAAGAAATAAAGTCCCACCTGACAAACTTTTCCCCTAGTTTAGTTCCGTTTAGTTTGTTGTCACATGTGCCGAGGTACAGGGAAAAGCTTTTGTTGCGTGCTAACCAGTCAGCGGAAAGTCTGTATGTGTTTACAATCGAGCCATCCACTGTGTACAGATACAGGATAAAAGGAATAATGGGAACAATATATATTGCAAGATAAAGTCCGATAAAAAATAGTACCTCAGGCCCCACAAACCCTGGCAACATTGCTATAAATCTTCTGATGAGAGGGTCATCGCTCAGCGTCACCTGACCTAAGATGGCTGAGCTGAATGTACCCAGTGCATTCTGGGAAAATCAACTCAGTGGTTCCTCAACAAACAATGGCTTTGATTGGGTTAAACAAACTATTCTTTTTGCAGGTTGAGAGTCGCTTTAGACTAGACTTTATAGATCCAGCACGGAAACAGGCCCTTCGGCCCACCGAGTCTGATCCAGCCAGCAATCACCTCGTACACTAGCACTGTCCTACACACATAAGGGACAATTTACAGTTTTCAGAAGCCAATTAGCCCACAAACCTACACGTCTTTGGAGTGCGGGAGGAAGCTGGAAGTCCAGTCCATCACGGGTACTGACCTCCCCATCATCGCAGGGATCTGAAACGATCAAAAAGGCAGCCAGCATCATCAGAGACCCACACCAACCTGGCCACACACTCAGTTCACTCCTGCCATCGGGAAGAAGGTATAGGAGCCTGAAAACTGTAACGTCCAGGTTCAGGAACAGCTTCTTCCCTGCAGCCATCAGGCTATTCAACGCAACAACCTTCAAATAGACTCCACAAACAGTAGAGCATTTTATTGTAAACTTTGTAGTTCTATTGTTTAGTTATTTGGTTTGTTTTAATATATACTGAACTATTTTATTGTTTATAATGTGTTTGACAGAGTACTATGTTTACATATCAGTTGTGCTGCTGCAAGTAAGAATGTCATTGTTCCGTTTCAGGACATATGACAATAAAACACTCTGGATTCTTGATGTTAAAGCACACACACTCACACACACACACACACACACACACACACACACGCACACACACACACACACACACACACACACACACACACACACACACACACACACTCACATCAAGCAGGAAGGTGATC
Source organism: Amblyraja radiata (assembly GCF_010909765.2). Taxonomy (NCBI): domain Eukaryota; kingdom Metazoa; phylum Chordata; class Chondrichthyes; order Rajiformes; family Rajidae; genus Amblyraja; species Amblyraja radiata. Next base: position 22,933,518 of record NC_045987.1, on the reverse strand, counting down.
GGCGATGTTTCAAGTCACCTATCATCACCCATCCTTTCTTTCAGAGATACTGCCTGACCCATTGAGATACTCCAGCACTTTGTGCCTATCTTCGGTATAAACCAACATCTGCAGTTCCTTCCTATGTAAAGGAACGATCACAAGTTTATGTTCATAAGTGATAGGAGCAGAATTAGACCATTCGGCCCATCAAGTCTACTCCGCCATTCAATCATGGCTGATCTATCTTTCCCTCCTAACCCCATTCTCCTGCCTTCTCCACTTAACCTCCGACACCTGCACTAATCAAGAATCTTTCTATATCTGCCTTAAATATATCCACTGACATGGCCTCCACAGCCATCTGTGACAAAGAATTCCACAGATTCACCACCCTCTGAGTAAAGAAATTCCTCCTCATCTCCTTCGTAAAGGAACATCCTTGAATTCTGAGGTCCGAGACTCTCCCACTGGTGGAAACATCCTCTCCACACACAGTCTACCCAGGCCCGTGATTTATGTTAAAGTGGACGCCATAACTCGGGTCCAAGGACTTGGGTCTTTTCGGCAGCTGGGTTAATACAATCAAGAGTACAATAATTAATACGGAACCAAGGAATTAAAAGCAGTGTGCATTCAAGTGAGCGTGCCGGCCACCAGAACAAACCACTTCATTATTGCTGACGGCTCAGCCAGCCGTTCCTCGGCATCGGTGAAGGGTGAAAGTGGAGTCTGCCGTGCATTAGGGCAGGTATTGAGAACAAATTGAATGGAGGTTGAGTGGTCCTCCCAGCCTGCTCCCGGACAAGCTGAGACACACCAGTCACCCAACCGCACCAAAGAGGTTATCTACCTGGAGAGCCCACCCCCATCACAGTTATCAGAGTGATTTATAAGGTCATAAGTGATAGGAGTAGACATTGGCCATTCGGCCCGTTGAGTCTACTCCAACATTCAAACATGGCTGATCTATCTCTCCCTCCTAACCCCATTCTCCTGCCTTCTCCCCACAACCTCTGACACCCGTACTAATCAAAAACCTATCTATCTCTGCCTTAAAAATATTCATTGACTTGGCCTGCACAGCCTTCTGTGGCACGGAGTTACACAAAAATGCTGGAGAAACTCAGCGGGTGCAGCAGCATCTATGGAGCGAAGGAAATAGGCAACGTTTCGGGCCGAAACCCAAGGGGTTTCGGCCAGAAACGTTGCCTTTTTCCTTCGCTCCATAGATGCTGCTGCTGCACCCGCTGAGTTTCTCCAGCATTTTTGCGTACCTTCGATTTTCCAGCATCTGCAGTTCCTTCTTAAACACTTCTGCTGGCACAGTTGCGCAGAGAAGAGTGGTTACAGTCTGAAGAAGGGTCTCGACCCGAAATGTCACCCGTTCCTTCTCTCCAGAGATGCTGCCTGTCCGGCTGAGTTACTCCAGCATTTAGTGTCTCCAGAGCAGCGGTAGAGTTGCTGCCTCACAGCGCCAGAGACCCGAGTTCCATCCTGACTACGGGTGCTGTCTGTACGGTGTTGGTACGTTCTCCCCGTGACCGGGTGGGTTTCCTCCCGCACTCACGATCACAATCGCAATAAAACTTTATTAGTCAAGTATGTTTTGCAACATATACGAGGAATTTCATTTGCCAAGTCAGTCACACTAATAAAAAGCAACGGAACACACAAAATACATTTTAACATAAACATCCACCACAGTGACTCCTCCACATTCCTCACTGTGATAGAAGGCAAAAAAAAAGTTCGGGGTCGGGGACCTCGAGCCGACGGTCGGGGACCTCGAGCCCTACGTTGACGGGACGATCTTGACTCCGGTAGCCGGCGGTGTTTGGCCCCTCCGCATCGAGGCAATCAGATCCTGCATCGTGGCAAGTGCTCCTGCACTCCAAAGACATACAGGTTTGTAGACTAATTGGCTTTGGTAAAATTGTGAATTGTCCCTAATGTACGGGGTGATTGCTGGTCGGGCCGGACTAGGTGGGCCGAAGGGCCTGTTTCCGCACTGTCTCTTTAAACTAAATTAAATGATATGAATATTGAATGTTACAATTTCATGTGATAGCCCTTCTCTTTCCTCCCCATCCTGCAGTTCGCTCCCATTCTTCTCTCCATCCTCCATTCTTTCCCCATCCCCAAGTCCCCCTATGTCCCCTTTATCCCCCCCTCTTCCCCCTCAACCTGGTCGCCTTCCACCCTCCCTCAAGGAGATTGAGAGGGGATCTTATAGAAACTTATAAAATTCTTGGGGGGTTGGACAGGCTAGATGCAGGAAGATTGCTCCCGATGTTGGGGAAGTCCAGAACAAGGGGTCACAGCTTAAGGATAAGGGGGAAATCCTTTAAAACCGAGATGAGAAGAACTTTTTTCACACAGAGAGTGGTGAATCTCTGGAACTCTCTGCCACAGAGGGTAGTCGAGGCCAGTTCATTGGCTATATTTAAGACGGAGTTAGATGTGGCCCTTGTGGCTAAAGGGATCAGAGGGTATGGAGAGAAGGCAGGTACAGGATACTGAGTTGGATGATCAGGCATGATCATATTGAATGGCGGTGCAGGCTCGAAGGGCCGAATGGCCTACTCCTGCACCTAATTTCTATGTTTACATTTCGCTCCTCTTCTCACCTTTCCTCACACCATGTTGTCTCCTTGTCACCTCTCACCTTCACCATTGACTGCCAGACAAAACCCCTCTCACCTGTATCCACCCATCACGTAGACACAAGATGCTGGAGTGACTCAGCAGGTCAGGCAGCATCTCTGGAGAGAAGGAATAGGTGACGATTCGGGGCGAGACCCTTCTTCAGACCAGCCTCTGCAGTTCCTTCCTACCCATTCCACTTGCCAGATTTCTCCGCCCCCAACTCCATCAGACCGGTGAAGGGTCCCAACCCAAAATGTAATCTGTCTGTGCCCTCACCAGATGCTGCCTGACCCGCTGAGTTCCTCCAGCAATGTGTGTTTGCTTCAATGATCAGAACGTCCCTCTTAACTGCATCTTCAAAGTTAGTAATGCTTTACTACCTTGCTTGTAATTCTTAAGGTGAAGAATTAAGTTACAATGGCCCAGAGGGTAGGGTGTATATGGAACGAGCTGCCAGAGGAGGTAGTTGATGCAGGGAATATAACAACCTTTAAAAGACATTTGGACAGGTACACGCGTAGAAGATGTTTTGAGGGATATGGGCTTAATGCGGGCAGGTGGGACTAGTGTGGATGTGTAGATGCTGGTTTACACCGAAGATAGACACTGGAGTAGGGTCACTGGGTCAGGCAGCATCTCTGGAGAGAAGGAATAGATGACGATTCGGTTCGAGACCCTTCTTCAGTCTTCAGACTTCAATATGAAGAAGGGTTCCGACCCAAACCATCACCTACTCCTGTTCTCCAGAGATGCTGCCTGACCCAAATTGCTGGAGTCACTCAGCGGGTCAGGCAGCATCTCTGGAGAAAAGGAATAGGTGACTGTTCGGGTCGAGGGTCCTCTTCAGACGGAGAGTCAGGGGAGGTGATATAGACGGTGATGTAGAGAGATAGACACAAAAAGCTGAAGTAACTCAGTGGGTCAGAGCTTGTGCATCATAACTCCAGCTTTTTGTGTCTATCTTCGGTTTAAACCAGCATCTGCAGTTCCTTCCTACAGATATCGGGGAGATATGCGGAAATATTAAAGAAATTGTTAAAGACATATTTGATGCACAGGGTTAGATGGGGAGTCAGTGACGGGGCCCAGCTGATGTGACCACTCATTCTGCACGTATGAATACCGCTTCCTCTCGCTATACCACCAGGTAATGTCGTGATAAACCTTTCCTTCGTGCCTGGAGGATTGAGCAGAGAGTAAACAAAGCCCAGCCTGTAATCTAATAAACTCAACACAATCCAACACACAGAAGCATTCGAAGCATCTTCTCCCACCGACAATAATAAAAAGAAAGAGCTAAGTTGTTTACAGCTTGAGTGCTGACGACCTCAATAAACTTGCCGCTCCTGCCAATGTGCCGCACATCAATAATTTTCAGCTTGTTTTCTAATAAATGTTTATTCCAATTTTCCTGATATGAGATCAACACACATTGTGGGGCTTGGGTGAGGCAGGAGCTCGGCAACACTGCCACTTCTTGTCAACAATTTAGAGCATAGAACAGCACGGCACAGGAACAGGCCCTTCGGCCCACCATGACTGTGCCGGAAACACGATGCCAAGTTAAATAAATCTCCTCTGCCTGCACGTGATCCATCTCCGTCAGTTCCCTGTATATATCCACGAGCCGATCGTAAACACCACTGTTGTATCTGCCTCCACTGCCAACCCCGGCAGCACGTTCCTGTCACCCACCGCACTCTGTGTACAAGGCTTGCCCCCACGCATCTCCCTCAAATGTTGCCTTAAAGCTGTGGGGCAGCATAGTGGGGCAGCAGTAGAGTTGTCGCCTTCCCGCGCTGGAGACCCGGGTTCGAACCTGACTACGGGCGCTGCCTGTACGGGGTTTGTACGCTCTCCCCGTGACCGCGTGCGTTTCTCCGGACGCTCTACCTTCTCCGGAATTCCTCCCACATTCCAAAGACATGAAGGTTTGTAGGTTAATTGGCTTCTGTAAATTGCCCCTAGTGTGTACGATAGAACTAGTGTACAGGTGGTCGCTGGTCAGCATGGACTCGATGGGCCGAAGGGCCTGTTTCCACGCTGTATCTCCAAAGTCTAAATTAAAGTCTAAAAGGTTTGTTGGTTTATTGCCTTCTATAAATTGCCCCTGGTGTGTTGGATAGAACTAGCGTACAGAAGATCACTGATCGGCGTGGACTCAGTGGGCCGAAGGGCCTGTTTGTCCTCTGGTCTTTGATATTGCCACCCTGGTCTTGGGTGAAAGGTTGTGGATGTCTCCCCTATCTATGCCTCTCATAGTTTTATGTCAGGTCACCCCTCAGCCTCCACTAACTGGACATCAGACAGGGACTATACACAGGACTGGTTTCTCCAGCACTGAGGGTTCCTCACACCCAGCTGATCAGCTGCTGTCATTAGACAATTAGCCCAAAGGCTCAGCATGTGCGAAGGATTCTCTCCGCAATCCTCTAACAAACACCTCAAGGTCTGAACACAGGGCTTACTTTTCAGATCGTTAGATAAAAGCTCAAAAGGCCTAAAGGGCCTGTCCCACTTTCCCGAGTTACTCACGAATTCTCCCGAGTTTTCCCCTTGATTCAAACTCGGACAATGTTCATAACGAGTGTGTAGGAGTCCGTGGATATATCGTAGCGGCTCGTTATACCAGCCGTGGGTACTTGGGGCTATTTTTTTACTCGTGGACATTTCTCATCAGGCCGAAAAAACGTCTCGACTTACCTGATGCCCCGAGTACCTACGGCTGGCGTAACGAGCCGCTACGAAATATCTACGGCCTCCTACGGACTTGTTACGAACATTCTCCGAGTTTGAATCAAGGGGAAAACTCGGGAGAATTCGCGAGAAACTCGGGAAAGTGGGACAGACCCTTATGCACCAGCTTGCTCTTGGAAAGATGGAGGCACAAGGTCCTGCAGATGCTGGAATCTTGCGTACAGCACAAAATGCGTCCAAACATGGTGGCACCTGCACGTGAAAAGATGCAAAAAGAACCTCACTGTGCAGTTGCATACGTGGCGTAGACAAACGCTGTTGAAGCCATTGAACCATTGAAAGCGCTGGAGTAACTCAGGGAGTCAGGCAGCATCTGTGGAGGACGTGGGTAGGTGACGTTTCGGATCGAGACCCGTCTCCAGACTGCAAGGATAGCCAACAAACAATGAAGTGTAAAGCCACAAATCTAACACGTGCAACGGCAATAGAACTGTTTCCAAAAGAATAACAGTCCCAGTAAAGTATTTTATTAAAGGCAGTGCCCCCTTTAAATTAGGTTTCTGCTCACAATAAAGATCTGTGATCATCAACCAGGCATAATTAATGTTTTGAAAGATCATTTAATAAAAATTGCTTTTCTGAAATACAATATGTCAGGATTGCCTTGGCATTAAACAGCCCCGTCTTCTGTGATATCATCAAACAATCGACAGGTAAATACAACCATGGCATCAATATTGCCGCAGTTTTTTTTAAATAGTACAATTATTATTTAAGTGCCATCAATTGCGAAGGCAGAGTGGTAATAAAGTTGAGCCTTATTGAAAGATTTCCATATTTAACGATGCATCCTGTCATTCTAAATCTTGCTCGAAGATTGCTTGTGTTAATGACCGTAATTAGATAACACCAATGGGCACCCCCACCTCAACACTGCCTCTTACTCTTCATCACTTAGAAACTATGGTCTGGAGACCAGATTGCAAAATAAATGGCATTGCCATGGTTTTACGCTGCCCAAGCCTTCACTTCAGTCCTTCCCTTTTTCCCATCCTCTTCCCGATACCTCACTATTCCTCATGGAAAAAGTGATTGATGGCTTCTTTTTCCTGGCATCTGGAGCTAAATGTCAACTCTCTACGTGCTAAATCCAATCGCAACATCATTAACGCGAACCCAACTCATTAATTCATAACTGCAGCTATAATTCTTTTTGATGACTGTTCAAGACAAAAGAATTATACAAAAGCAAACTCCCTGTGTCACAATTAGAGACAGGCAGATCGCGGGCGAGTTAGGTAATGTGACAGCGGGCCCAGGCTCCCAGCAGTTGACACCTTAATCACTTGAAGAGTGCGGAATTTAAAACTGACCTTGGTAACTGTTGAAGTAATCGTTCGGGATAATCCTTGCCAAGTTGCGTAAAGAGACCGTGTCCATTGGGTGGTAAATCCTCCGCAAGTGGTCCGCGTGGCGCTCTTTGTGCAGCTTTGTGCAACTGGGCTGGCACGGTGGCGCAGCGGTAGAGTTGCTGCCTCACAGAACCAGAGACCCGGGTTCCCTCCTGACCATGGGCGCTGTACGGAGCTTGTACGTTCGACCGCGTGGGTTTCCTCCGGGCGCTCCGGATTTCTCCCACATTCCAAAGTCTTGCAGGTTTGCAGATTAGTTGGATTCTGTAAATTGTTCCTTATGTGTAACACAGAACTAGTGCGCGGGGCTCGCTGGTCAGTGTGGGCTCGGTGGGCCAAAGGGGCCTGTTTCCACGCAGTATCTTTAAACTAAACTAAAGAGTCTGTACTGAAGGGATTCTCCAGTGTTCCCACCCCTGGCTGTCTCTCTAACCCACTCCAGCTCTGCTAAGATCTTTATCTTTCTCTGTTTCTGCTTCGACTTCAACCCTTCGACTCTTCCTGGAAAGCTCCCTGCCTCTCTCGACTGTTCGGACTCTGTGACACAACTTTGGGCCACTGCTCTAACATGCACCTTGGAATCAGCATCATATCTTTGAAGCGCATCTCGTTAACGTTTGCCAGGTAAACGATGGAGACATTGATGAGAAGTGGAAACCGATGGAAAGCTGGAGACAGAGGATGCAGTTATGAAGTTGCATAAGGGCTGATGTGAGGCGATTGATAGCGGAAAGAGTTACCAAGGCATGAAAAGTAGATCTAGTTTCAGAGCAAAATAAAAACTGTAGCTGAAGCACAAGAGATACCCAATCCTATCATCAACTATCGCTTTGCCTCTGCAGATGCTGCCTGACCTGTTGAATTCCTCCAGCAGTTTGTTGTTTTGCTCCTTATCCCAGCACCTGCGTTCTCTTGGGTGTCTATAACAAAATCCTGCAGATGATGGGAATCAGACATAAAGACAGGCGGCACAGTGGCGCAGCGGTAGAGTTGCTCCCTCACAGCACCAGAGACCCGGGTTCCACCCTGATTACGGGTGCTGTCTGTACGGAGTTTGTACGTTCTCCTCGTGACCGCGTGGGTTTCCTCCGGGTGCTCCGGTTTCCTCCCACATTCCAAAGGCGTGCAGAGTTCGTAAGTTAACTGGCCTTCGGTAAATTGTCCCTAGAGCGTAGGATGGAACGAGCGTGCAGGGGATCGATGGTCAGTGCGGACTCGGTGGGCCAAAGAACCTGCATCTCTAAACTAAACTGAACTGAAGAAGCCGGAAATACTCAGCAGGTCAGGTGACATGTGTGGAAGGAGAAACTTTTATTGTTTCTGGTCTAAACTACAAAAGAGAGAAAATCCGTCTGTTTTTTTGGCAGCAGAGAGATGGAGGAGAGGCAGGGGGTCAAAGAAAGGGGATATCTCCACAGGGGAGGGTGCAGGTGTTGGTCGTTCAGGAGCAGTTAAGACAAGATTCAGCCTCTTTGTTTGCATAATGTGTTCCTCATGATAAGGCTGCAGATTTGCCCATCAGGCCAGGCAACACAATACAAAGAAAATTGAACCAAAATGATGAGTGAAATAAGCAGTGTTGATACAAACAGACAGAAGGAGCGAGTTACGCAAAGCTGGGGAACCCAGCGCTCTGTGTTGTTCTTGAGAAAACGCTGGAAACACTCAACACTTCAGCGGCATCAGAGAGTTCAGAGGAGTTCAGGCTGCAGGTCAGAACTGGAAGGGATTACCGCCGAATAGCTCTTAACAATGGACAATCCCGTACAGTGGAAACATATGGACCGGGGAGACAGGGCAGGAAACAGGAGGAGGTTCAAACGCAGTAATGATGCCAGCGCCGGGATTTAAGAGGCATGATTATGGAAATGGGGAAAGCATGGAGGTACGCAGGCTAGAATTCTCTCTCCCTCCCTCGAAGTTAGCACTGACCCACTAGTGGCCGCATGCTCTAGTCCCCTTTTCAACCTGCTTCCATCAACAGGGGCCAATGACCAGAGAGTCATGCTGAACTACTATCTACCTCTTTGATGACCCTCGGACTGTCCTTGGTCGAATCTTGCTGGTTTTACAATAGACAATAGACAATAGGTGCAGGAGTAGGCCATTAGGCCCTTCGAGCTGATGATCATCCCCAATCAGTACCCCGTTCCTGCCTTCTCCCCATATCCCCTGACTCCGCTATTTTTAAGAGCCCTATCCAGCTCTCTCTTGAAAGCATCCAGAGAACCTGCCTCTACCGCCCTCTGAGGCAGAGATTTCCACAGACCTTGTACTTTACCTTGTACTAAACGTTATTCCCTTATCATGTATCTGCACACTGTAAAAATGGATCGATTGTAATCATGTATTGTCTTTCTGCTGACTGGTTAGCACGCAACAAAAAGCTTTCCACTGTACCTCGGTACACGTGACAATAAACTAAACTGAACCTGAAAAGGAGCACATTTCCGAGCAGGAGTCAAACGTATTGCTGCCTCGTTACGCAGGGTGTGGTTGTGCTGAGCGGCAACGAACTTCTTAGTAATGTGGATCAATAGTCAATAGTGCTTTTTATTGTCACATATGTTAATAGTTAACGCAGTGAAATTATTTTCCTTACGAACAGTCCAGTAGAGTATCACCAGGCAGCATTCTGACTGCACCCATCTCAAAGCCTCCATGTCTTTCGTGGGGGTGACCAGAACTGAAGGATTGGTTTGTAAGTTTGCAGACGACACCAAGATTGCTGGGGGTCACGGACTGTGAGGAATGCTGTCAAAGTATACAGCGGGATATAGATCAACTATCAACGTGGCAGCACGGTGGCGCAACGGTAGAGTCGCTGCCTTAACAGTGAATGCAGCGCCGGAGACCCGGGTTCAATCCCGACTAAGGGTGCTGTCTGTACAGAGTTTGTACGTTCTCCCCGTGACCTGCCTGGGTTTTCTCCGAGATCTTTGGTTTCCTCTCACACTCCAAAGACGTGCAGGTATGTAGGTAAATTGGCTTGGTATAAATGAAAATTGTCCCTGGTGTGTGTAGGATAGTGTTAACGTGCGGGGATCGCTGGTCGGTGCGGACTCAGTCGGCCTGTTTCCGCGCTGTATCTCTAAAACTAAAACTCCAGAAAGGGGCGGGGAAATGTCAGATGCTGTTTAATTCCAGCAAGTTACTTTGGGAAGTTGAATGTAAAGGGAAGGTCTGCGCTTGATGATAAAACCCCGAACAGCATTAACATACAGATGGATCTTAAGGCCAGGTCCACAACTCCCTGGAAGTGGCAACACAAGTAGATAGAGTGTGAAGAAGGCACGTGTTATGCTTTGGATCATTGCGTGCAGTTCTGATCACCCCATATCCGGGAGCATGGAGGGTGGTGCAGGGTGAGGGTGCGCTGAGCATCCAGGAACCTCCATGTACGGAGAGTGCAGAAGAGGTTTACCAGAATGCAGCCAGGATTAGAGGGTTTAGCCACGAGGAGAAGTTGGACAAACGCAGATTATTTTCTCTGGGCGCCAGAGGTTGAGGGGAGACCATGTAGAAGAGTATAAAATAATGAGAAGCATTGATAGGGTAGACAGTCACTCTGCCCACCATTCTCATGTAGGCCCCCACCCTCTCGCCAGGGACACGAGAGCTCGGAGGTGGGGCAGGCAGGTAACGCAGGTACAACCTCGACCGTCCATTGCCGGGACCCATGAATGGGCATCTGGGCCAGGCCGGCAGGTTAATCGGCCGCAGAGTGGGGTAGACGAGCTGGAAGAACAAAATGGCAGTGGTGTAAATGTGAGGATGACGGCTGGCACAGACTCAATGGGCTGAAGGGCCTATTCCCATGCTACATGTTTCTATGTCCGCCTCCATCACTCCACTTATGCTGGATGCCTGGAACATGCTGCCAGCAGTGGTGGAGGCAGATATGATATATGTTCTATGTTCTATAACCTATGTGTGTTCTATGTTGTATGTTGTATGTTCTGTTCTATGATCCATGATCTATGTTCTATGTTCTTTGGTCTATGTTACATGTCACATGTTACATGTCACATGTTACAGTTCACATGTTCTATTTTCTACTATACATGTTACATGTTACATGTTACGTGTTACGTGTTACGTGTTACATGTTCTATGTTACATGTCACATGTTACATGTTCTATGTTACATAGAAACATAGAAACATAGAAATTAGGTGCAGGAGTAGGCCATTCGGCCCTTCGAGCCTGCACCGCCATTCAATATGATCATGGCTGATCATCCAACTCAGTATCCCGTACCTGCCTTCTCTCCATTCCCTCTGATCCCCTTAGCCACAAGGGCCACATCTAACTCCCTCTTAAATATAGCCAATGAACTGGCCTCGACTACCCTCTGTGGCAGGGAGTTCCAGAGATTCACCACTCTCTGTGTGAAAAAAGTTCTTCTCATCTCGGTTTTAAAGGATTTCCCCCTTATCCTTAAGCTGTGACCCCTTGTCCTGGACTTCCCCAACATCGGGAGCAATCTTCCTGCATCTAGCCTGTCCAACCCCTTAAGAATTTTGTAAGTTTCTATAAGATCCCCTCTCAATCTCCTAAATTCTAGAGAGTATAAACCAAGTCTATCCAGTCTTTCTTCATAAGACAGTCCTGACATCCCAGGAATCAGTCTGGTGAACCTTCTCTGCACTCCCTCTATGGCAATAATGTCCTTCCTCAGATTTGGAGACCAAAACTGTACGCAATACTCCAGGTGTGGTCTCACCAAGACCCTGTACAACTGTAGTAGAACCTCCCTGCTCCTATACTCAAATCCTTTTGCTATGAAAGCTAACATACCATTCGCTTTCTTCACTGCCTGCTGCACCTGCATGCCCACTTTCAATGACTGGTGTACCATGACACCCAGGTCTCGCTGCATCTCCCCTTTTCCTAGTCGGCCACCATTTAGATAATAGTCTGCTTTCCTGTTTTTGCCACCAAAATGGATAACCTCACATTTATCCACATTATACTGCATCTGCCAAACATTTGCCCACTCACCCAGCCTATCCAAGTCACCTTGCAGTCTCCTAGCATCCTCCTCACAGCTAACACTGCCCCCCAGCTTAGTGTCATCCGCAAACTTGGAGATATTGCCTTCAATTCCCTCATCCAGATCATTAATATATATTGTAAATAGCTGGGGTCCCAGCACTGAGCCTTGCGGTACCCCACTAGTCACTGCCTGCCATTGTGAAAAGGACCCGTTTACTCCTACTCTTTGCTTCCTGTTTGCCAGCCAGTTCTCTATCCACATCAATACTGAACCCCCAATGCCGTGTGCTTTAAGTTTGTAAACTAATCTCTTATGTGGGACCTTGTCGAAAGCCTTCTGGAAGTCCAGATACACCACATCCACTGGTTCTCCCCTATCCACGCTACTAGTTACATCCTCGAAAAATTCTATAAGATTCGTCAGACATGATTTACCTTTTGTAAATCCATGCTGACTTTGTCCAATGATTTCACCACTTTCCAAATGTGCTGCTATCCCATCTTTAATAACTGACTCTAGCAGTTTCCCCACTACCGATGTTAGACTAACTGGTCTGTAATTCCCCGTTTTCTCTCTCCCTCCCTTCTTAAAAAGTGGGGTTACGTTTGCTACCCGCCAATCCTCAAGAACTACTCCAGAATCTAAAGAGTTTTGAAAGATTATTACTAATGCATCCACTATTTCTGGAGCTACTTCCTTAAGTACTCTGGGATGCAGCCTATCTGGCCCTGGGGATTTATCGGCCTTTAATCCATTTAATTTACCCAACACCACTTCCCGGCTAACCTGGATTTCACTCAATTCCTCCAACTCCTTTGACCCGCGGTCCCCTGCTATTTCCGGCAGATTATTTATGTCTTCCTTAGTGAAGACGGAACCAAAGTAGTTATTCAATTGGTCCGCCATATCCTTGTTCCCCATGATCAACTCACCTGTTATGTGTTCTATGTTCTATGTTCCATGTTCCATGTTCCATGATCTATGTTCTATGTTCTATGTTCTATGTTATATGCCATGCCTAGAGATAAGCAAACCCCAGCCCATCGGCTGTCAGATGTACAAATAACCAATGATAAGCTGTGTCGTGTGTAGAAAGGAATTGCAGCTGCTGGTTTGGACACAAAGTGCTGGAGTAACTCAGTGGGTCAGGCAGCATCTCTGGAGAAAAGGATTAGGTCATATTTCGGGTCGAGACCCTTCTTCAGACTCGGGTCTCGACCCGAAACATCACCCATTCCTGCTCTCCAGAGATGCTGCCTGACCCGCTGTGTCTGGGCCGATGCCTGACCGCTTAGATAGAACAACCTCTATTGGCTCAAAATGTTATGACTCAGAACAACATCCAGGAGTTAAATATAAAGTGGGATTAAACTGTGAGGATCGGGCAGACTGGCTGGTGACAGGTGCCTGAGTGCTTTCAGAATGTTGTGGGTGACTGATGATTCACAGATGACAATAAGAAAGTATTTCTTGTGGTGGGGAAGATGGGCACGGAAACGTGTCCTTAAGGAGTGTAGGTCAGCAGCGAGCATCTCACACCAGCGAGGTCCACGTGTGGCAACCTCTCCCCCAGCACAAGCCGGCAGCCGAGGCTGGATATCCATCGCTAGTGAGATTGGAGAAGAGGATTATACAAAGTGAACAAACTGAACCTTGGTGTGAATCAGTCATGACCTAAATGAATGGTGGAACAGATATGATGGGCTGGATGGTCTCTTTTATTTGGTTTAGTTTAGGGTAGTGTAGTTTAGTTTAGTGAGATTGCATGGAAATATGCCCACCTAGTCCACGCCGACCATCAATCACCCATTCACACACTAGTTCTATGTTATCCCACATTCGCATCTGCTCCCTACACATGGGGGGCAATTTACAGAGACCAATGAACCTACAAAGCCGCACGTCTTTGGAATGTTGGAGGAAACCGGAGCACCCAGAGGAAACCCACGTGGTCACAGGGAGGACGTGCAAACTCCACACGGACAGCACCCGAGGTCAGGATCGAACCTGGATCTCTGGCGCTGTGAGGCAGCGGCTCTACCCGCTGCATGCCGTGTCGTTTATTTGGCGCTCTCCCTAGTCCTTGCTGAAACACTCTCCTGACCAAACTGCCCCCCTGTGAAAGAATCAGCACTGGTTGCGATGTCAGGCTCCACTCACATTGTGCTTCCTTTTCTCCAAGGCTTTGCTCCAAATATATAATTATCACTGATCTGATCTCAACTAACACCCATAAACTTGCATCTGATAATATGTTCACTAACTAGAATGTAGAAACACAAAGGACTGAACAAGGTCAATGGGCTCATTCATCTTGAGCCTACACTTAGCATGTGAACGAACTGTTCCAATGTCCCTGGTACAACTGGTGCAGCTATAAACATGACCACAAATGCACCCAGGACATGACCTTACCCAGTGTCGCAAGCTACCCTGAGATAAACCACAGGTAGATACAAAATGTTGGAGTAACTCAGCGGGACAGGCAGCATCTCTGGAGAGAAGGAATGGGTGACGTTTCGGGTCGAGACCCTTCTTCAGACATAGATGTCAGGGGAGTGGGCGGGACAGAGATAGAATGTAGTCGGAGACAGTAAGACCGGTGGGAGAACTGGGAAGGGCAAGGGGATGGAGAGAGAGGGAAAGCAAGGGCTATTTGAAGTTAGAGAAGACAATGTTCATACCGCTGGGGTGTGAGCTGCCCAAGCGAAATTTGAGGTGCTGTTCCTCTAATTTGGGCTGGGCCTCACTCTGACCGCTTTACAATCCATCAGCAGAGATTGGAATGCCAAGGGGTTGTGAAGACCAGCGAACCCCCCACACTTGGGGCAACATTTTCACTCAGAGGGTGCTGGGTATATGGAGCGAGCTGCCAGGGGAGGTAGTTGAGGCAGGCACTATAACAACATGTTAAAGACACTTGGACAGGTACATGGATAGGAATGGTTCAGAGGGATTTGGGCCAAATTGGGTTAATGGGATTAGCATAGATGGCATGGACGAGTTGGGCCGAAGGGCCTGTTTCTGTGCTACATGACTCGAATACTTATGTTGAGGAAGAGATTACGGGGAGGGGACAAGCAGCAACACTGCTTTGTCTAATTTATGGGGCCGACATTGGCTACACATTTAATCTCCCTGTCCCCATCTCACAGCTGGAGGAGCACAGATTAAAACACAGAGTGAAATGGATCAGGCGACGTTTTGGGTCAGGATCCTTCTTCGGATTGATTGTAATTGGTGGGGGAGAAAGCTGGAAGAGGAGTGGAAATGGGACAAAGCCTGGCAAGTGATAGGTGGATACTGGTGAGAGGATTTCCTCTTCTCCCCTCTCCCATCAGGCAAGGGGTACAGAAGTGTGAAAACGCACACCTCCAGATTCAGGGACCGTTTCCTCCCAGCTGTTATCAGGCAACTGAACCATCCTATCACCAACTAGAGAGCGGTCCTGAGCTACCATCTACCTCATTGGAGATCCTCGGACTATCTTTAATCAGACTCTACTGGACTTTATCTTGCACTAAATGCCATTCTCTTCATCATGTATCTGTACACTGTGGACGGCTCGATTGTAATCGTGTGTAGTGAATAGTTAATCGTGTTTTATTTGTCACATATCCAACTGCTCAGTGAAATTCATTATGCATATATTACACAAGTGGACGCCACCATTTTTGGCGCCGTTATTCAAAGTCCAGTCGGCCCGCGCATGCTGTCTGTAGGCAGATTGTACGTACTCCCCGTGACCTGCGTGGGCTTTCTCCAGGAGCTCCGGTTTGCTCCCAACACTCCAAAGACAGTGCAGGTTTGTAGGTTAATTGGCTTCAGTAAGAAACTGTAAATTGACCCTAGCGTGTGTAGGATAGTGCTAGTGATCGCTGGTCGATGCGGGCTGGGTGGGCCGAAGGGCCTGTTTCCGCGCTGTATCTCTAAACTAAACTAAACTAAACTAAATGACAAGGAGCTAAGCAGTGAATTGTACGTAGAGGGTGAAGGAAGAATCATCTTGCCCTCAGGACAACAAACAGTCTCTGAATGTCTGTAGGTGTAGAGAATACTTGCCTCAGACCCCTATCTACATTTCTATGTATTACACCGGAAACACTCAGCATGGGAGGGGGGGTGAGGGGGAGGTGGGGTGGGGGGGTGCGGGAGATGTTGAATTTATTGCCTTAGGGAACAACTTTACACGTCAATAAAGCATATTTCACCCTATCGGTGACCATGTTAATAGTTCCTTTCAGCTAGAAGCGAGTTGTTGGCTGTTTAATTTGCTGTAAAGTTTATCAGTGGAGTGAGACTGCAACAATCCGTCACAATCTAAATACACGCGGTAATTAATAGCCAGCGGAGAGGCACGCCATTACTCAGATTTAGAAAAAATGCACCATTTGCAAGTTGTCAGTAAAATAAACAATATTAACATTGGGTGGCAAGAGGGCAGGGAAATGCCTCTTTTCTTCCTGAGATTGGTCAAAGGATCATTTCGGTTTGACTGCTTATGGAGAGGCTGCTCAGCAAAAAGCCCGAAGGATGAAATTTGTATTGTTTGCCACATTACTGCGTGACTTTTATCCAATTTAAGAAAAGGCCAAATTGCACTTGTAATTCACCCAGATCCACATCTTTAATATTATGTGGGAGCAAAGTTAAAGTACACTAATGATGCCTGTCGGGGCCAGGCCATCGAAGTGGGGCCCAAAGGTTGCTTATGGCCTCGCTGTGAACCTCATCAGCTCTTGACAAGTCGTTGCCCTTGGCCACCAGAGATGTGATCATGATGAGAGAAGTCTGTGTGTTCATTATGCTGCCTGTGCCTCCGCCAATAGTGCTTCACTCCAAAGAGCTTACATTTTCAAATAGTATTTTCTTTGATTTATAGCGTAAGCAATGGAAGCCCAGTCCTGACAACCGCCATCAATACTTTCGGATTTCTTTTCAATCTTGCGTTCCACTGTCAGAATGGCTCGGAGCTTTTCAGTTCAGTAATAGCAATTACTGTAGCATTTCATTGCAGACCAATATATTAAAGCACTTCTTATGACTGGATTGGTTTCAAAAAAAAAAAAAGTGGGTTGCTAGCTGTTACAATATAATTTGGATTAAATTAAAATACAGTTCAGAAAGCCCGCACATCCATCTTGCAATGACTCAGACACAGACATTAAATCTCCAGGCCCACACAATCATTGTCACGCTGTCAATAAAGACTTGCTCATTTTAAATATACCAGTAAATGCAAGTATCTGTCTCTGCTCTCTTCACCAAAAGTAATATTCCTAAATTAGCGCGCTGCTGGATCAAGGAACCGATGCAAATGGAAATAAATGCTGACATTCGCCAGGAATTATCGCAGGTAACATCTGGCTGTGGATTGAACACAAACTTTGCGCAAGTTCAAAACTAAAGTTCAACGCAAAATAATTCCAGACATCATTGAGTCTGAAGGGTCCGGACCTGAAACGTCACCTGTCCATGTTCTGCAGAGATGCTGCCGAGAGAACTAGTAACTCACCGAGGTCGGGCTGAGTTACTCCAGTTGAGTCACTCCAGCACTTTGCATCTGTTTTTGTAAACCAGCATCTGCAGTTCCTTTTGTCTACATTCTTCCCCAGATTTAGTTATTTTAGTTTAGTTTTGGAGATACAGAGCAGAAACAGGCCCACCGGCCCACCGAGTCCACACTGACCAGCGATCCCCGTACACGAGCACTATCCTATACAAGAGGGACAATTTATAATCTTTACCGAAACCAATTAGCCTACAAACCTGCACGTCCTTGGAGTGATATTATTCATTCTTTCTAAAGCACGAAACGAACTGCAAGATCTACAAGCCCAAAAATGCAGTGCGTCACTCTATAGTCTACCACCAGACAGGGCGAGGTGAAGTTATTTACAACATGCAGCGCTCTGTTTATCAAAGCTGTGTGTATGTGTGAAAATAACCCTGCTCCAACACCCTGAAGCACACATCGGTGAGATGTAAGGACATCCGATTTGCTCAGAGCGTTCCAACATGACAGGAACAGCAGTTATCTGTTCAACATCCTTGGACTTGCTCCACCAGTCAACATGTCCCACGCAGAAACAAAGAACTGCAGATGCTGGTTAATGCACAAAAGGACGCAAAGTGCTGGAGTAACGGCAGGTCGGGCAGCATCTCTGGAGAACATGGAGAGGTGATGTTTCGGGTCGAGGCCCTTCTTCAGGCTGAAGAGATACTCCAGCACTTTGTATCCTCAACATGTCTCATGGCTGAACTTCCAGCTCATTTTCCTGCCATACCCCCTCTTCCCTCAATCCCTTTAATATCCAAAATCCCACCATAGAAGCCAAGAATAGTTAGGCCACATACAGAGTCAATTACATCTGCACCAGGTCCTTAACTTTGGGCTTTGTTTTGTTTTTGCACCATTGTAGCGCGACGATAATCCCGAAATGAAGGCGAGGAGCCAGGTGTTTCGGGAGGTATTTCAATCGCTGTCCTTCTCCTGACCAGACGAGTCTGCAAGAGGAAGATGGCACCTAACCCCCTCCCCTTTATCCCTCTAGCTAAGGGCCGCCCCCGGACTCATCCATTCTCGTGCTGAGGGGTTTAATAGTGGAAATGGACCGACCCTTGGGAGCCGCCACAGAATCTCCCCCCCCCCCCCAGAACAGGAGGCACGAAACGCACCGGCAGGCGTACAACCCGACCAGACCGCGTACGGAAGTCGGCCAACCAAGGGGCTGGCGGAGGCACAGGTGGAGTGACAGGCGGAGAGAGCCGTGAAGGGGGGGCGACCTCGCGGCCGTTGCTGGGCAACCAGCACCGACTGGTCAATGTCCAGATGTGCCGGCTTCAACCGGTCAATCGATACGGCCTCCGGCCGGCCCCCCATGTCCAACACAAAAGTGGTCTGCCCGTGTTCCAGCACCCGGAACGGCACTCATACAGCCTCCGGAATGGAGTCCGGTGGCATCACGGCACAGGACAACATAAGGGCAGTCCCGGAGGGCCGATGGCACGTGCGGGCGGAATGTCCAATGGCGGGACGTCGGCACGGGCGCGGGCCAGCCAACTCGCTCGCGAAGGCGCTGTAGAGTGGACGAGGGCGGTCCCTGCTGCCCCGGCGCCGACGGCACGAACTCCCCGGCACCGTGAGTGGCGACCCGTAGACGAGCTCCGCTGAGGATGAGGCCAAGTCCTCCTTAAGCGCAGTTCAGATGCCCAGCATGACCCACGGCAGCTCGTCCATCCAGTCCGGGCCAGAGAGTCGCGCCTTCAGCGCTGCCTTGAGCTGCCGGGGAAGCTCTCTACCAGGCCGTTTGTCTGCGGGTGATAGGCCATGGTGTGGTGCAGCCTCACACCCAACAAGTGACCCATGGCCGACCACAGCTCAGAGGTGAACTGTGGCCCCCGGTCCGAGGAGATGTCCACCGGCACCCCAAAGCGAGCAATCCAGTGCGCGGACAATGCACGAGCGCACGTTGCCCTTTGAAGTATCGGCCAAGGGTATGCCCTCCGCGTGAAGCGGTCCACCATCATGAGGAGGTGGGTGATGCCCCGGGATGGCAGGACAGGCCACACAATGTCCACATGGAGATGATCGAAACGCCGGCGTGGTAGACCGAGCTCCTGGAGGGGCGCTGGATTTTCGTCGTCTGGCACGGAATGCATGTGCGGGCCCAGTGGCCAACCTGCTTGCGCAGACCGTGCCATATGAACTGAGCAGCCACAAGTGCCGTCGACGCCCGGATGGATGGGTGAGCCAGCCCGTGGATCACGTCGGGGTCACCAATGTAGCGCGACGATAATCCCGAAATGAAGGCGAGGAGCCAGGTGTTTCGGGAGGTATTTCAATCGCTGTCCTTCTCCTGACCAGACGCGTCTGCAAGAGGAAGATGGCACCTAAACCCCTGCCCTTTATCCCTCTAGTTAAGGGCCGCCTCCGAACTCATCCATTCCCGTGCCGAGGGGTTCGATAGCGGAAATGGCCCGACCCTTAGGAGCCGCCACACCATGTTGGTTTTATTCAAATTTTTTTTGTTTGTTTACATTATTTATTAAGAACTGTGTTTACAAACCTGTTGTGCTGCTGCAAGTAAGAATTTAATTGTTCCGTTCCAATGCATATGACAATAAAGCACCCTTGGTTCTTGACTCAGTTATACCATCTCAACCTCAGCATCCCCATCAACTAACTCCATTGTCACATCGAATAACAGGTAAAGCACAAACAAAACATGCCATTTATCTTTACTCACAATGTTCCCCCTGGGGAGGGTCATGAACCCAGAACCAGATCGATGTTTTGAAAGCTCTCCCTCTACCATGCCCAGGGACTCACCTGCAGTCACTGGCCTTACTCTAGGCCTGGGACTTGGTCAAGGTGGTCATGTTTGTTTCTCTCCATCCTCAAATTCAACCCTGTGAACAAAGAGGTTTAGGTTTACGTTTATTATAGACCAGACGTAGATCTTTGGAAATGGTGCCTATAGATGGCGGTGCCCGCATGTGTACTACATGCAATTTAACTGTAGGCACTTGCATACGTGACTAATAAAGCACCATTGATCCATTGATTCATGAAACCATTGAACGTGTACCGAGGTACAGGGAAAGTCTTTGGGACGTGGGAGGAAACCGGAGCAGCTAGGTGTAAGGAATGGGCCATCAATCTGAAGAAGGGTCCCGACCCAAAACATCGTCTGTCCATTCCCTCCACATTCACTGCCTGACCCGCTGAGTTCCTCCAGCACTCTGTGCTTGCTTCTAGAAATGGCAGATCAGGTAAATGGGGCAAAGGGCTTCTCCTGCTTGTGATTTATGTTCTGAGATCAGTGGTTCACTGTGTCTGTGTGCCCACACTGGTTTGTTCTCCCAGTTTGTTCTCCCTGAAACCAGACACCTAAGATAGACACAAAATGCCGGAATAACTCAGCGGAACAGGTAGCATCTCTCTCTCGCTAGAAGGAATGAATGACGTTTCGGGTCGAGACCCTTCTTCTGGTAAACCTCTTCTGCACCTTCTCCAAAGCCTCCACATCCTTGCTGGAATGGGGTGACCAGAAGAGCACACAGACTCCAAACGGGTTGCCGTTCCATGGACTGAGTGAGCAAATAACCTCCTCGGACACGGCGATGATTTGTGGTTCTCCACTGAGCAATAGGGCTCTGCACACACAGCAATTCCTCTGGCCATGATTCTACACTCTGCCTTGCCTGATCAGCTAACCTGCCTGATGGGTTAATCGGAACCCAAGCTACTATTTAGATCTTTTACTTGTAATTTACGGATTGTAAATTAGCCTGTTTCAAAATGTGAATTCATAGAATGGATGAATGCACATAAACAATGGGCACATTGTTCTCACGTCACACTGAGTAGATGCAAACCACAGTAACCTTTCCTCATCATGGATAAGTATCATTTTATAAAATATATGTTGTCGTTCACTTCTTTTTAGAAAAAATATAATAACAAGGCCAAACAATAGTAATTATTAATTGTGCCAAGTGTTGCTGGCTGTTTGTGATGTACTGTCTCTTAATGCGTGGTTTGTATACACTGCCAAAGCTTAACAGCATTGCACACAAGTTTAGTTTAGTTTAGATTCGAGATACAGCGCAGAAACAGGCCCTTCGGCCCATCGAGTCCGCACCATCCAGTGATCCTCACACATTACCCTATTCACATTAGTGACAATTTATACCAAGCCAATTAACCTACAAACCTGTACGTCTTTGGAATGGGAGGAAACAGGAGATCTCGGAGAAAACCTAACCAAGTCACAGGGAGAACGTACAAACTCCGTACAGACAGCACCCATTGTCGGGATTGAACCCGGGTCTCTGGCCTTGCAAAGGCGGTAGCTCTACTGCTCAGAAATGTTAAACTGGGAGAACAAACCAGTGTGGGCGCACAGACACAGTGAACCACTGATCTCAGAACATAAATCACAAGCAGGAGAAGCCCATTGTCCTGTTTACCTGATCTACCATTTCTAGAAGCAAGCACAGAGTGCTGGAGGAACCCAGCGGGTCAGGCAGCGAATGTGGAGGGAATGGACAGACGACGTTTTGGTTTCGGGACCCTTCTTCAGATTGATGGCCCATTCCCTCCACTGATGCTGCCTGACCCACCGAGTTCCTCCAGCACTTTGTGTTTGTTCAAGATTCCAGCACCTGCAGTTTCTTGTGTCACCATTTCAATATCTTTGGTCTTCGACCTGATGCCATTTTCCTACACTGACTCAATATCCCCTAATTATTTTAAAGGTTTATTGAACTCCACAGCCATCTGTTGCTACCCTCAGCGGTAGAGTTGCTGCCTTACGACCCCAGAAAAGCAGGTTCGATCCTGACCGCGGGTGCTGCCTGTACGGAGTTTGCACGTTCTCTCAGTGATCGCGTGGGCACCAGCTGTTGTCACCAGCTTCCCTTCCTGCAGTCACTTCAATCTCACCGGAAAAGTAATTACATTATTGTTAAACGTCTTTCGTTTAGTTTACGTCAGAGATACAGCGCAGAAACCGGCCCTACAGCCCACCGAGTCGACACTGACCAGCGCTCACCAGTTCACTCTAGTTCTATGTAGTCCCACTTTCGTATACACTCCCTACAGACTAGGGGCAATTTTCAGAGGCCAAATAGCTTACAAACCTGCATGTCTTTGGAATGTGGGAGGAAACCGGAGCACCCGGACAAAACCCACCCGGTCACGGGGAGAACATACAAACTGCACGCAGACAGCACCCGAGGTCGGGATCGAACCCGGGTCTCTGGCTCCGTGAGGCAGCAACTCCACCGCTGCACCACTGGGCCACCTTAAATAACAAAGGAAATCGTAAGAATGTTAGTGTACTAATAGTAGCATCAAACAGTCCCAAAACTCTGCCAGTCCAGCCCCAACAGTTCCCATTGTGCGGATTTATGGTATTTTATTATAGTGGGTCACCGCTGGAATAGTGTATCCAATTCACCACATCACAACATGTTGACAACACACCAGGCTACAAGGGAAATTTATTACAGAGAATGTGGCCAAGTTTGACAATTTTGAGTTAAGAGCCTAAAACTAGAATCCACAGATTTAAGGTGAGGGGAAAGATTTAAAAGGGACTTTTCCACACAGATGGTGGTGGCTATATGGAGCGAGCTGCCAGAGGAAGTTGTAGAGGTAGGTACAATGACAACATTTAAGAGACACATGGATAGGCACAAGGTTTACTGGGGACAAATGCAGGTGAATGGAACTTGGTCAGATAGGGAACTTGATCAGCATAGACTAGTGGGCTGAAGGGCCTGTTTCCATGCTGTATGGCTCTATGACTCTCTGAGGGAAGGTTGCCAATGATGAGATATTTTATTTGAAATGGAGATCGAGGAGGGAACTGTATTAAATTATCAGGGCTGTGTTTTCCTGAGCTGATGTCACGAATTGGAAGTGATAGGGTGAAGATAACCCAGAAGGATGCGGAGGGTGAAACGTGTTTGCCCCAAGAGAGATGGTTTCTGGAATCCAGCTCCTGAAAGGGAGGTCCAAATTGGAAATCCTCCACGGCTACAGGCCCAGAGTGGGTCAGTAGACGGGGTCAGATGGGACGAACAGCCTCAATTTCTCTGCCTCCATAAGTTCAATGGCTCCAGTACAAATTCCCAGCAGTGTTAGGCTAAAGTGCCTGTTTATGTGATAAGTTCAGTAGCTGTGCACTCGAGTTACAGAACTCACTCCAGAAATAGTCCAGTCTAATCCCGTGAAGCCTGGCTTTATACTCACAATGTCCTGACTCACTAAATATACAACGGTGACTCCTGCAATACAGGGCTCATTACCTCTCTTTAAATAAATAATTGCTTAACGGAAATTATTTCAGTATAGGCCTTAAGATGATATTCATGTCATAGGAGCAGAATTAGGCCATTTGGCACAACGAGTCTACTCCACCATTCTATAATGGCTGATCTATCTTTCCCTCTCAACTCCATTCTCCTGCCTTCTCCCCATAACTCCTGACATCAGAATCGGTCAATCTCCACGTTAAAAATAACCCTGAATTTTGGCCTCCACATGTGAATGAATAACTGTGGCAATGAATTCCAGATTCACCACCCTCTAACTAAAGAAACTGCTCCTCATCTCCTTTCCAAAGGTACGTCCTTATATTCCGAGGCTATGGCCTCAGGTCCTAGACTCTCCCACTAGTGGAAACATCCTGTCCACATTCACTCTATCCAGGCCTGTTATCAGTGTGTACACCCCACCTCTGAAGCTTTGGAGACCTGGATTGCCTGAGGCAAAGTCCTCCAGTGACAAGACAATAACATCCAAGGTTATGTCAATGGGAGGATGAATGAGTGTCCTTCCAAGCTACCATTGCCAAGTACTGAGGCCTTAGTAACGTTGGGCAATGTCTTTGCATCTAGGCAGCAGGTCCTGAAACAATTTATTCCAAGCTCTGTCATGGGAAGAAGTTAGACACAGAAAATGATGAGCTCACACCGTCCTTGAAGAAACACCACATCCCTTGTCACTCCTCATCACTCAAGGAGTGAAGGAACTTTAAAGATGGTATTGAGAAACTCGCGTGCGTGCGTGTATCAAGAGCAATGGAATGGAAACTTGGGGGAAGACACACCATCTCCCAAACTACACGCCTGCCCCATCCTTTGAAGAATCGACAGTGTCCTCAGAGGTAAAGTCACAACAGTTAAAGCACATTATCCTCGATCCTGAGGGTCTTGCCGATAGGTGGCGCGTGAAACCACTTTAACCGGCTCGAATGTGCAACTCCAATCTCCCACAGTGAAGGTTCAGGGCACGACCATGGAAAACTGAGATTACCTCCACGTATGCTGTGAACATCCACAGGAAATTTACTAAGCAGCCAAACCATCTTGAGTACACTCAAAGTGCTGGAATAACTCTGTGGGTCAGGCAGCATCTCCGGAGAAAAAGGACAGGTGACGTTTCAGGTTGGGACCCCACTTTCAGTCTGAAGAAGTGGTCCGATCCAAAAAAGGTCACCTATCCTTTTCCTCTAGATGCTGCCTGACCCACTGAGTTACTCCAGCACTTTGCATCTATCTTTGGTATAAACCAGCATCTGCAGTTCTTTGCTTCTACATTCTAGATGACGTAGGGAGCAATTTGATTTGACACCAGTGGGATATAGATAGGTTAAATGAATAGGCAACCATTTAGCAGATGGAGCATTATGTGAGATAATCCACTTTGTTAGGAAGGATAACTGTTGTTCAAATTAAGATCGACTACAAATGCTGCTGTACAGAGAGATTTAAGTGTCCTTTATGTGAAGCAAAGCAAACTCTCACGCAGATCAAGCAATTGGGAAGCCAGATGGATTGTTGACCTTTACTGCAAGGGGATAGAGGACTAAAGTACATAAATCTTGTTGCGACTTCACAGGGCATTGGAGAGTATATCTGGAGCACCATGTATGATTTTGTTCTCATTTTTATCAGAGATATAATTTGAGGCAGTTCAGGGATTCACGGTTGCTTCTAGCAATGAAGGGGTGATCTTAAAAGGAAAGTTTGAGCAGGTTTGGGCCTATCGGGTAATCTCATTGAAACAAAAGAGATTCCAAGAGGGATAGACAGGGGAAGATTTCCCCTAGTGCAGAATCTAAGCCTTGGGGGAAGTTTCCAATAAGAGTTTTCCCATGTGATACAGACGTGAGGCCAAATTTCCGCTATCATGACTTTCATGTACTTTAGGAATTCCCAACCTCAAAGGGGCTGTGATTGAATCCATTCAAGGGAGATATATCTTAGAATTAGAGGGCAGTCAAGAGTTATGCGGGGCAGGCAGGAAAATGAAGACCAATATTGGATCGGCCATGACCTTATTGAATGGTGGGGCAGCTTTGACAGGCCATCTGGCCTACTCCTGCTCCTAATTATGTTTATAAGGATCTTGATAAAAGGCACCCTCAGATATGTGTAATGCTACCTTCAGAGCTTGAAATAATGTCACATCGTTTATGGTCCAGAATAATTGGTTCCATTTCACATGAATCTTCATGAATGAGAGCAGCTAGTTTAGTAAGCAGCCATTAGATGATTCAGAATGTACATTAAATCATTACTGACTACACAAGATTCCCACCGGTGCACAAGTTGCGAATGCACTAGCGGTCTTATTTGGTGCAAGTGACAGCCTACACCAGGCAGTTAAAATGAGGCCAGATTTAGGGTATGAATTTAGACAAAAATGCTGGAGTAACTCAGCGGGTCAGGCAGCATCTCTGGAGAAAAGGAACAGGTGACGTTTCAGGTCGAGACCCTTCTTCAGACCATGGAGTATGAATTGTTTTATTTGCCTATTAATTCCTGTATCGCTAACCACAAGTTATTACTGAATATGTGCAACTTTTTATCACAATGAGCTTCCCTTCCTTCAGTCACACTGGCCGTTCAACAACAGCCTACCTCATTCACCACCTAACTCCGTCTTTTCTGGGTAATGGTATGATGGTACTTTATGCCTAGGTACAGTGAAATAATTTTATTACATAGTTGAATTCACAGCAATCCATGTTCAAGACCCCCAGCAGGTTTCCACACTTTAGCTGGAAACCTCTCTCTCAAAGGGGCCCATTTTCTTTCCGCTGGAAGCTCAAATGAAGACCACGAGGTTGTTGCATCATGAAAGCAAAAAGTTTTATTTAAGATTTCAACTACATTTAACTACCACAAGGAAGACTTCTCAATCCAGGGTGTAGTCCAGTCAGAAAGTAACACGAAACGTTTTAATACATTATATCACTGCCACAAATTATTTCCATGACTCAAATCAGTTTCAGAATTGCATACAATACAAAAAAGGGAGAAAGGAGGGGGGCCCCCGTTACACAGGGTGAAATATACAGTACTGAATACTGAATTTTGTATGCATTACAACTTTTTTTTGCGTGGTTTAGTAATGACATGACCAACATTCAAAATGATCTTCAGTATTTACAACAGTTGTACTGTTTGTATTAAGATGATAACCAAACTTTTCACTTTAGGATTATCCTTTTAAAAGCAGTTGCTAGAGCAACCCTGATTTCTTAAAAGATACAATGTACATTAGATTACATGAAAGGAAATCAAAAGTTAATTACAAGATGCAAAAAAAAAGTAAGACAGACAAACTACTGTGTGAATATTGTTCAGAGGTAGTAAGTGAGCACTCTAAGCTACAGAACATGTTGAAATTCTATCGGTTCATATGAGTTTGCATGAGGTAATAAAGCTGTGTCTTGATTGGTGAGATGTATAAATACTCTTTACCTACATTATTTACAACACTCCATGTGAACGGTGCCATTTCCTGCCATAGATAGGTTGAAATAGCAAATCTGAAAAAAGTATGAATGCTGCACCCATCTCGTACTGTAAAACCCAGGCTTCAGGACATAAATTTAGAAGCAAAGACTTACGAAGGCTGGCATTGAGTTAGTGTGTTAAAAAAGGAACAATTGTAAATAGCACTCCGTAATAACAAGTCTGAGAACAAAAACAATATCAGTTCTTGGCAACCCTCTGGTTATTTATACATGGGTAATAAAACTGCTCAACCAATCCTTCCAAATGAGTCTTTATTCTAGTTGTACAGTTGTAATAAAAGAAATTTGATCAAGATTCTGATATCATGTAACGCTTCGTTGTTCTAAGCAAGCTATCAATTCCAGATATCTTGCTAAAATAGTTTTAAGCAGCAGCAAGAGTTTAGCTTTGCTAACTTAGTTAATTTATGACTGTCTGCCTCGGCACCAGCATTCTTGTGTATTGCAGTCAATTTGAAACATGCATTCATACCTCAAAAGGTCAAGATGCTTCACAGTAACATCTTACACATATAAATCTTCAATCCATGCTTTCACCCTTTGTGAATTTCCATTACAAATTAACTTTTTTTGTTCCTTTTTTTAAAGTCTGAAAACACTGGATCTATTTAGTTCTTTGTCTCAACAACTGACTAAGGCAAGACTGTGCTGTAACTTAACACAATAAATGTAGAAATCCAAAGGGAACCAATCTGTTCCTCTTCAAGGATATGAATTGTAAGTTTGTTTTCACTAAAGAGCAGGGTTTTACAGTAAAGCAGCAGGTGACTGGGTTACAGAAAATTCACTTTTCTTCTCCTACTGGTCAGTGCTAATCAAGGCCTATTGGCTCAGGGAATGGATGTTGCTAGGAGATCAGTTAGAGGTATCAGAGTGCACACTTCCAGGTCCTTCTGTTGGTGAAGTCACAGAAGATGGAGTGGTTGCATCTTGCCATCCTCCATTAGCCTAGAAAACACAAAGTGTCCTGCAGGTAAAAATCTGTGACGTACAAGAACACATTCTCTTTGTAATTTCATTTTTAAATCTATCTAGGATAACAAAAATTAGTAGACGATAATATGCATATTTTTATGTAAACCTGTATAAAGCAATGCAACAATGATCTTGAGTCAATGCAACAATGATCTAGGAGTGTATAAAATCATGAGAGGAATAGACCAGGTAGATTCAGAGTCTCTTGCCCAGAATACGTCAATCGAGGATTTCACACAAAGGGTGGTGGAATGAGCTGCCGGAGGAGGTAGTTTTAGCCAACATTTAAGAAACATTTATCCCAACATTTAAGAAACAGTTAGACAGGTACATGGACAGGACACGTTTAGAGGTATATGCGCTAAACAGCCAACATGTCCCAGTGTAGCTGGGACATGTTGGCCGGTGTGAGCAAGTTGGGCCGAAGGCCCTGTTTCCACGCTGTATGACTCTATGACAGCTGAAAATTCTCTTCCATTAGAACGAGCTGAAATCTAAAAAAACTTCATTAGCAAACATTTCTTTAATAAACTGAAAATATATTGTTTTAACCACTCAAATCATGTTAAAGACAAAGGTTGCCCCACGAGGCAACTTTGAATGAGAAAGAATCACCTTCCAAGTTGGATTTATGCAGATAAAATTTTCAGTGGTGGCAACCCAAAAGCAAATCTTTTAATAAGCATTTTAACAGAACTTTAGTAATCCCCAATCAATACTGTAAGTAATTTCCTGCAAACCCATAGCACGGTGAAGCATTTTTTCAGGGAGCAGCAGGCAAGGATTGCCATGAGGTGAAGCTCCTACCCTGACCCACGCGCGTAGGTATGTGCCAGCTTCATCCCTGGCACTATGACAGTGGTTAGAATGGAAGGAGGAGAGGGGGGTGCAAGTCACCTTGTGCGTCAGTCAGCTGGCTTAAGGTTTGCCACAAACTTAGGCTGCCTGCCCTCCTCTGAACAGCGCAAAGTGAATGCAAAGGAGAGAAAATAAAATACAAATTTTAAATTAAATGTTTGACTAAATTCCCCTATTTTTAGCTTCTTATTTTAATTGCCTCATGCCAGGATGCATTCTGTACCGGTAGGGTCGAGTAGAGCACTGCTAGGTGATATCCTCCAAACACTCTGGTGACGGCATATCTGGGAAAACCCTTCCTTCATCCTCCAATGCTTCACCTGTACTCAGCATCTGATCCACGGCCCCCTGTCTATTCAAACCCTCCACTAGCAACTTGCCTACCCCTCCCCCCACTCCCTCATTGTGCACCTTGTCTTCACCTATGCAATGCCCAGCTTTCGACTTCAAGCAGGCGATGCCCAGGACCTTCTGTTTATTCAGCTTCTTCTTGGGTGCCTCAAGCTTATAAACTCCTGGCACTCGTTAGCTCTGTAGTTATTGGGAATTCATCCTGTGGATTCCTGGGCACAGCGGGTCACTGTGATACTACAGCTGATCTAACAAGCAGCATGCACCTTTTCATATTTCTGTGGCCACAGTTCTCAATCTCGGGGTCGCGTTATTTGATAGGACTGACACGGAAACCAGAGTGATCTAACCTGGATCTCTCTGCCACAATGATTAGGCAGCACTGGAAGAGTGACATGAGATTAACATAGCGTCATGAGTGGAAGAAATATATTATATCACATAGATAATAATTCAAGAAACAACTGTGTTTGGGCTGGTGTGGCCAGAGGTGAAAGAGTTGAACTAGCTGTCAAGGCAAGAGTTCAGTGGAGGTGCTCTGGGTACAACTGCGGCATACTGTCTGCATCCATTAGTGTGGATTCCATCGGTGAAACACATCAATTTCAAATTGAATGCTCATTTTTCTAACATTTTAATTTTCTCTTGGTCCACACTACTCTCTGTGCAGCTCCTGCAGTCAGGAGGCCACAGTGATTTTACCTATTGACTAAGTGGGTATGAACATTCATCAAACCTGCAATCAGTTACTTCTCTGGTGCCTCACACAAATTCAGAATTACCAAGAGCATCTTTCAATTCTATTCCACACTCTCTCTCCATTTTCCACCGTCTCTTCTTGATCCCCTTAAAACATACTACACATAATCTAGACACACAAAATGTATATAATGCAAATTTGTCACAAGAAGGAACAATTTATTAGACACAGAATGAGATCTACTTTGCAGGGCTAGAGACAGCCGAATGTTGCTAGTGGCTATGACTGTCACTAGCAAATTTCTTCTTCCACTAGCGTAAGCGATCAGAATCAAAGCCAGCCGGATGATTGGGGTGACAAAATGAAAGGTGAATCCTGGGAAGCTGAGGCACTGTTCTGTGGAGCTCATTAGGAAAATCTTGCTAGTGTTTAGAATACTGACTAGCAAAACTGAAAAATCCATGAGCAATCTGCTGGGCAGCCAGTATTAAATTCAAGCACTGATTATAACTGCTGTCAGACTCAATCTCCTGAAAAGCGCTCACATTCTGTGCAGACAACATTATTTAGATTTAAGAAAGAACACTACTCAGAATGCCCTGTTTTTAAAATAAAATTTCCCCCAAGATTGTGAATCATTAATCCAGGCATGGCTCTAGATTTAACTCCTGCAGGCTCGGACAGATCAAACCGATCCTACATGGCATCAAACAGGGAATGATTTCTGCTGACATGAGGGGAGCTGGCAGAAACAAGGCAAATATTAAAAGCAGCCTCTTGCAAATGAAACCAAGCTAATCTGCTTTGCACAAATTGATGATCCATTCCACTCCGCTTAGTGAACACCCGATAACTGAATGTTTTTCTTGGCAAACAGAAGCTACAAATCTAAATCTCTACCGACTGGATTCAGTCCTTTGAGTTGTGAGCAAGTTCCTGGTCAAATGCCACAAACCCATTGCTGCAACTGAAATTACAGCCTTCACAAGGTGCCTTGTTACTCCAACAATGCACAATCAATCACCGTTCAAAAATCTAGTGTCGTAATTAAAACCAAATAAACAACCCAACAGACTCTTTGAGAGTTTTGAATGGGGGTGAAGATTTACTTCCTTCAAAACAAAAACAAAAAGATAATTTTAAATCCCAAATATATTGTAGTTTATATCATTTAAAAGCCGATCTCCAGGCAGAGCAAGATGGAGGGCCAGAAATAAGGAAGGAAGCAATATTATGGCATGTTTGCAACAGAAGAGGTCATGGTTTGGTGGGAATGCAAGGTGCCATCTCACAAAACTCCTGCAGCTAAGGGACATGTTATATGGTTTCATTTGGAAAGGGGCCGTGAATTTGTTTCTCGTGCAGACAGGCCCTTCAGCCCACCAAGACTAGTTCTATCCTGCACACTAGAGACAATTTGCAGAAGTCAATTAACCTTGTCTTTGGGATGTGGGAGGAACCCGGACCACCCGGTGAAATCTCATGCGGTTCCAGGGAGAACGTACAAACTCCACGCAGATAGCACCCGAGGTCAGGATCAAACCCAGGTCTCCCTAGCACTGTGAGGCAGCAACTCTACCGCTGTGCCACTGTGCCTTTTAATCATACAATTTGAAACGCACCTTCCTATTTTTATTGACTGTTCACTGCTCAACCAACAAGTTACAATGTAAGTTGGCACATACAGGGTGCCAATTACTGTTGACAAATATTATTCACTTTGCTTCAAGCCCTCATTTCAAAGTGTACACATTCAGTTTGCCAGCAGCAGGAGTAACCAGAAGAAGATGGACATCTCTTGTCCTTGTGCAGGAGACTGCTTTGTTGATCTCATTAACAGTAAATTAAACATGAATTTTGAACTTGATGACACCACCGAATTCCTACATAAACCACTGGTACTCTTTGCATTTGCATCAGGAATGAGAGATACGGGAAATGAGTTCTCCTGATGTCTTGGCCTGTAGAGGCAATTGCTGAAATCAATGTCTGATCAAATTTCTGCTGTGGCAGACAGCTTGTCGCTACATATTTTTATGTCAGTCAGGAAGAGGGAAGGTGCAGGCCTCGTGAGTTGAGGAACATTGAGTGGAAGTGACGGGGCAGCCCTTTCTGTAGGGGCCAATGTGAGCCACATTGACTTTGAGTGCTTGCGGCGAAGACTAGCCTTTGCTCGAGCCTCCCATCGCCAAACATCAGCAGCAAAAAAAGGTTAGCGTATGCTAATAACGGTTTATTTACAATGTGGCTAATTTCCAAAGCAATCCGTCTGCATTATTATAAAAGTATAACCTACACCAGTCATGCATGCTGTCAATATATATATTTTTATTCATCAATGTATGAAGTGGGTTGCAATCTATTACCCATCCATGTAGACATTGTGTATATTAACGTGTGGTTATATTTTCCTCTTGGGAAATATCCTTTACATCAGTATTTCCAAATTAAACATGTACAGTTCAACTTGCACCTTTGGATTTTGCCAGATCCGTAGGCTTATTGGCAAATATACTGTATTGCCTCTAGAGTGTCTATATTTAGAAAATAATAGTTTCCTATAACACCACGAAGGCAACACAATTAACCGTGAGGACAATGATAAAAGAATAATTTAGTCATCGTTATCCAAATTTTGGAGATTAGTTAAGTATGCTTATGTTATGATCCTTGCTGTGTAAATGTAATCCAAATGTAATCTAATTTTGGAGAGATGATGTTGTATATATTAATAGGGTCCTGCAGGGACAGCTGTCAAACTATATCCCTCCGTTTAAAAAATAATAAAAAATCTCAATGTCCATACCATACCAGAGTGGTATAATGCACTACACTATCATATGACACCTTATCAAGCCTCATCAACGAAGATGGAATTCATGACTTCAAAATGCTGCAGGCAAGGACAATTTTACATTCCATCTTCCAACCACAGTATTTTGGCAATGATATATCCAACACAGTGAAGTATTTTACATTGGATTTAATGTAATAGGACAAAAGATTTCCATCTTTACCTCTATTTTATCAACAGTGCATTGCTAGTTTTAAAAAGAACTAATTTTCTTAAATAACTATAAATTCTTTACATAAGCATTCCTTTAAGGAACGTATGGTGCTTTGTTCTCTCTGGATAATGTAACCCTCTCTGCCATCAAAAGCTGAATTAAGAAACTATAATGGCTTACACTGGCAAGGCTTTAGTTTTTCTTTTTCTTCTATGGACACAGAAATAAAAGTGTTCCTTACGCTCAAACTGTGTGGACTGTACAGTGAATTCCCTCCAAGACCATCACTGTATCCGCCCGTCTGATTGATAACATGACGCAGGGAATCCACCTGAAGCAAAAACAAACAGAAAGGGACATGTCAGACCTGATGTGAAAGAGCTGTCCTCTGCTTACAGGGAATGATAGAGGAGTCTGAGATGCGTAAACTTGCCGTCCTGCTTGCATTTTGGTAAGATTTATCATTTTGTTTTTAATTTTAAGCTGGCACCCAGCGTGTTAATATTTGTTTTTTGAAAGACGTCAGGCTAAGCTTACACTGAATTCTGCAAATCTTGCCATAGGGTTTCTAGAATTTTCTTTGCACCCAATAAATAAATTACAGGCAAAGGCTGTCTGCAGCCAGTCAGCATGCTGTCTGTCAGTAACAATTTAATGGATCACCCTTAACAAGAACTGCAGCCATTTACTGACACTTTTTACAGAAATGATTACATTGAGGATGACAAACAGTGAAAAACTACACTGTTTGCTTGTAATACAGCCAACCACTTCTATAAATATGTTATTCAAATATTGGTACTCGACTCACCTCATGTCATTTACCTAAGTACCACATCAGTAGCATTTTAACTTATTTAAAAAAAAGTCATATTGTATTTGGAATGCTGCCTTTCTCTCTATTTAAGTGGACAAAAAGGGGGGAAAACCTCAACACTTTCCAAATAATTATTGATTTCAGAGAGAGTGTGATATTTCCGTGGACAAAAGTCACCTGGCCCAAAGAACAATTCTCATCTTGAAAGAAAGGAACAGGATTTAAAAAAACATAAGGCATGAAAATAATGAGAGGAAAGTTGTGAATGAATATGGCAGAAGCTTACACCAGTCACCAAATTCCCCAATTTTCCACCCACCCTGGATAGCTCAAGCCAGAGCCGACTGCATTCACATAGTTTGAAAAATCAGACATGGAACATCACAAATAACGGACTCAAAACAATAATGATAATATCAAAGCAGCGAATGGATAATTTAATTAATCTGTACTTTAGGTACAGAATATCTACAGGGCTATAGGTCAGAGTAAGGCAGTTTTACTGTCTAGGCCCTACCCTGCTTCCTAGGCCCTGGCACTGGGCATTCTTCCTACCTGTGATTGCACATTGGCTCCGACTTGGGCCCCTTGGTAAGAATCCCCATTCAGATTCTGCATGTTCATGAACATGTCCCCAGAATTTGGTAGGTTAAAAGAACCAGAGGAACCTGGAAAGGAAAGAGTCAGGCACCTGAATCACAGAGGGCTTTAAATCTCTCCCCAAAGTTCTCAAAAGAAAGAGCACACAAGAGAGAAACAGAAATAAAAAGAAACAAGACAGAAAAGAAACAGCAGCCTTTCCATCACATGAAAAGCATTAAGAAAATTGTCCAGATTCTTATAGAATGAGGCGATTCTTTTTAAAAAGATCTCTATTCTGTCAAGTAATGACCTGCAAAGCCCAAAGCGGTGAATTCTGAAGTGCAGTTGTTGGCTTTAGTTCGAGACACACGAAGGAGACGTCAGGAACTTACCTTATTGGGAAATGGCAAATTCTTGCTTTCAGAATGACAGCAAATTGGTTTAATTTATATCTCTACAGCTGGGGCTTACAACATGGTTGATTTTTGCATAAACTGTATTGCAATTTTCAGAGTCCATTTCTTAAAGAAGCACTTGTTCTGATAACATTATGCTGCCTTATGGCAAACCAAAAAGAGCTAAATGTTGGACAGTGTCATGAACCTTTCCACTTACCGGACGTGGGTGTAGTGGGAGAGTTTGCCTGGCTGTTTTGCACGGCAGCTGCAACAGCATGAGCAGCATTTACAGCGGTTTTTGCAGCGTATAGGTTGGCTTCTTCTTGAAACTTTCCAATATTCTTCTTGTACCTGATTCGTTTATTGCCAAACCAGTTTGATACCTGAGGAAAGGAGAGAACCACGTGTGAAAAGCAGTGCCGGGTACACACAGGTATTCTTACTATTCATATCACGCCTGGCTCAATCACAATTGCAATATCTAACTTTTTCCAATGGGTATCTCGACTAATTAAGCAATAATCAAGGATAGGTTGCAAGTTATTAGGAATTGGAGCATGACATGAATCTGTCTGTCTCTCGGCAGAACAGATACTCAAGGGTTTAAACATCTACCACAACATGCATCTTCAAGTTTACCGATGTGATTACATTGGGAAGGAAAAAAAAACACGCCAAAACATTAATAATAAAGAAGTAATTGTTGGTGCATTAAATACCAGCTGCCAATCAAAAATTGTTACTGCGCTGGATAAAAATTGCATTCTTTTCTTTGAGAAGTGGTAAGATGAGAAGGCCTGGAAATGCCATTGTTCTTTGTTTCTGGTCTGGAACAACCTGGCAGTGCTACAATTTAAATCATGTTCAGTTAGATGAATATGAATAGAGGGATGTAAATCAATAATAAATGAACCAGTGTTCTGCATTCTCCCTTTGAACACAGTAAGATCAGGATCTCTGTTGCCTGGGCTAATCTGTGTCCATTAACCTGCGCAGGGATCCTTATAAATTGGTTAGTAATCATTTGTACTTTGGCCAAAGGGGGCAAAACTGGGATGATGCTGCATTATTATTTTCAAAGGACAAAACATGGCTAGAGAGCAATTACATTTGCAGTGTGTTCTGAACGAATGGAGTGGACGTTAAATATTATTCACCGCACTTTACAAAACACAGTTTAACTGCAAGTACCGGTGAAAGAATCAGAGGGCAGTAACGCAGTCAGATGAGATGATGTTATAAACTGCTCGAACTAAGTCTGAATGATTGAGAAACTTCATGTAAACTCCTGAGATAGATTATAGACCTTAATGTGCACTCACATGCTGGTTAATCTCCTCAATGGTATTTTCTCTACTTGGTGTAAAATATTTTATCTTACTACAGTTGTTAATGGAATATTTCTGCAATCATTACTGAAAGTGAGCCGCTGACCTATGGGAAGAACAGGGGGGTAAATTGTCTTTATGGTGTTAGATTTCTATCTCATGGCTTGAGTTAAAGGTTATAGCTGTGTAAATGACATTGAAAAAATATATTAAAATCCTTTGTAATGCAAGCATGACAAGCAGGTTTATTTTTCACTGGTAATCTGCATATGGATGAGTTCACCTAAAATTTTATTTTAATACGGTCGTTAATTTCTGCGTTTTAAATAGAATGTCTGAATGAAAAGAGTGCACAAAGAAAAAGCGCACAAATGTAGAAAGATTACCAGCTTCATGGCAGCCACATTCACCATGGATTCAGATAATTTCTCAAATTCAGAGCCGAGCTTAAGGAAATCACACAAATCAAACTATTTTTAAACGTTAAATTTTTTTTTTTTAAGTGCTATTTTCCCAATAGGGTTCTGGGTATACACCTTATGCCAAATTCTAATTAGGGCTTAAACGTTATGCTGTTTATATTTCTTTCATGTAGTGAGGGAATTTGAAATGATCTTTTGCTGATTTGGAAAAATTACTTAATAACATTCACAGAAAGAAAAATAAGTACAGTTCCAATGTTTGGCCCAGTATTTTATCAGTTTGTGCAATGTACAGATTAAATTTTAAATGCAGATAATTTTGCAATCAGAGCGAACAGCCATTGTAATGTGATGTTCTTTTTTGTCATTTCTTTGTCTCTGTATTTTTTCAATTTCTCCTCCCTTACCTCTCCATTCTCTTGGGTCGCTTACGGCAAAGCTTACGTTTCGACCCAAAATAAAGCCTCACAGAACCAAAAACTAGAAGTCTCGCAAGACTAATCAGAAAATAACTCTCTCTGATTTTTCTCTGTTTCTCCTTCGCAATGGAGACATCCCATAACAACATGATTCAAAATAGAAGCACAGAGGTAGGTGGAATTATCGGAGCTCTTGAGAACATATACCGCCAGAGTTGTGCTCCATTCTATTTTCAAATGATTATTGCAGAACCATTTTAAAACCGGCAAGTAAAAAAAACACAATATAACCAAGATAGAATGAATGTGATGCTATTTACCTTTGACGCCATATCACAAGCTACCAGGCAGTCAACAGATAATTACCCGGAAACATTCTATACAATCTATAAGAGCATAGCCATTCTGCCATAAATCTATCATAATTATTGTGGTAATCATATTAACAGTAATCGACTATTTATAACTAAAGTATCTGTATTGTGCAAACAGTCACAGATGCACAATGATAAAAAAGAAACAGCAACCATTCACAATGTGCAATAAATTCCAGACTGTGCACTAAAATTTTATATCTTTAGCACAATCTAAAATACGAGGAGGGACTTTGCACGCCATCAGATCCTTTGTAGCACTCCAGTCGCTGTGCTTCTTAATCTTTAATATCAAGGCAATTAAAATTAATGACCACTCATACAAACCACTGTGGGCAGTGTTTCCTTGACATCAGTTGTTTGATGAGCTTACCTTGAGGTTAACTAACAAGCAAGGTTTAATTGGAGCAATGAAAGGGAGGACAATCATCTGATTTTTTTTGCCTCATAACTACAGAGAAAACTGCTGGAACACCAACCACACACCATGAGGACTCTCTTCAAATATTTTGAAACAAAAGAAAACTCAGACTTTTAAAATCCAGGTTGTATTTGTCTGGAAGAATATGATAAGTGGAAATCAAACAATCAATAAACTGTCAGGATGGAGGAAACCCTATCAGTTTGCCTGTAACAGGTCATGTTTTTACTATTGCTCCCATGGTAATTGTTATATTATACCGATGTCTGCCCATTTCTGCCTCAAAACATTCATCAGACTTTGGCATCAATGGTGTACAATTTTAGACTATCAAAGTAGATACGAGCCAAATTTCCACAGACAGCTTACTGATTAGAATATGGAATAATAATTGTCAGAGCCTACATAACAAATTACTGTAAATATCTTGCAGGTTTTTGATGCTGTCAAAATTAAAGAATTAGCTGTTTGCTTGTGCTATTAATGTGAGTTTTAACTGGAATTACGGGCTTTAAATGGGATCCTATTGCAGTAACTAACTTACTTTATTGTACATGTAAATATGGAAATATGGTAATATTACGATTTTGAATTTTTAGGTATGAAATTTTAGTCTGATTTGGCATTGCAATACTCTAAATTTACAATCATAGGAACAGAAAACAAAATAAATTTACAGAGATACGGCCACCTAACTGCTTAGATGATTACAAGAGGTTTTACTTGGAGAATTTGCCAGTTACTTTCCCAACTACAATACCCTCCATAAAGACCCATCATTTATTT
This sequence comes from Amblyraja radiata, assembly GCF_010909765.2. NCBI lineage: Eukaryota > Metazoa > Chordata > Chondrichthyes > Rajiformes > Rajidae > Amblyraja > Amblyraja radiata. The sequence continues at coordinate 22,895,002 of NC_045987.1, read as the reverse complement.
ATTTGCCTCTGTATTCCACTATTTGAGATTTGTAATAGAAAAAAATCACATGTGGTTAAAGTGCACATTGTCAGATTTTATTACAGGGTATTTTTATACATTTTGGTTTCACCAAGTAGAAATTACAACTGTGTTTATACATAGTCCCCCCATTTCAGAGCATCATAAGGTTTGGGACACATGGTTTCACAGGCATTTGTAATTGCTCAGGTGTGTTTAAATGCCTCCTTAATGCAGGTATAAGAGAGCTCTCAGCACCTAGTATTTCCTCCAGTCTTTCCATCACCTTTGGAAACTTTTATTGCTGCTTATCAACATGAGGACTAAAGTTGTGCCAATGAAAGTCAAAGAAGCCAGTATGAGACTGAGAAACAAGAATAAAACTGTCAGAGACATCAGCCAAACCTTAAGCTTACCAAAATCAACTGTTTGGAACATCATTAAGAAGAAAGAGAGCACTGGTGAGCTTACTAATCGCAAAGGGACTGGCAGGCCAAGGAAGACATCCACAGCTGAATACATAAGAATTCTCTCTATTAGAAAGAAAAATCCCCAAACACCTGTCCGACGGATCAGAAACACTCTTCAGGAGTCAGGTGTGGATTTGTCAATGACCACTGTCCGCAGAAGACTTCATGAACAGAAATACAGAGACTACACTACAAGATGCAAACCACTGGTTAACTGCAAGAAAAAGATGGCCACGTTACAGTTTGCCAAGAAGTACTTAAAAGAGCAACCACAATTCTGGAAAATTGTCAGATGAGACGACGATTAATATATCAGAGTGATGGCAAGAGCAAAGTATGGAGGAGAGAAGAAACTGTCCAAGATCCAAAGTATACCACCTCATCTATGAAACACGGTGGTGGGGGTGTTATGGCCTGGCAAGTATGGCTGTTGAAGGTACTGGCCCATTTATCTTCATTGATGATACAACTGCTGATGGTAGTGGCATATGAATTCTGAAGTGTATAGACACGTCCTATCTGCTCAAGTTCAAACAAATGCCTCAAAGCTCATTGGCCGGCGGTTCATTCTACAGCGAGACAATGATCCCAAATATACTGCTAAAGGAGCAAAAGAGTTTTTCAAAGCTAAAAGACTGTCAATTCTTGAGTGGCCAAGTCAATCACCCGATTTGAACTCAATTGATCATTCCTTTTAAATGCTGAAGAGAAAACTGAAGGGGACTAGCCCCCAAAACAAGTATAAGCTAAAGATGGCTGCAATTCAGGCCTGGCAGAGCATCACCAGAGAAGACACCTAGCAATTGGTGAAGTCCATGAATCGCAGACTTCAAGCATTCATTGCATTCAAAGGTTATGCAACAAAATACTAAACATACCTACTTTAATTTGCATGACATTGCTGTGTCCAAAACATTATGGTGCCCTGAAATGGGGGGGGGGGGGGGGGGGGGGGGGGGGGGGGGGGGGGGGGGGGAGGAGGAGGACTATGTATAAATACTGCTGTAATTTCTGCATGGTGAAACCAAAATGTATAAAAATATGACTAGGGAGCACTGGAAAGTACTTGACAGTACATTAAGTGGGTGTTCTTCACGTGTCGACCTGGACAGAGAGTTAGGTTATTTAGCCATGGGGCACAAAATATTTAAGTCCAGAAAACTCAAGCACTACGTCAGTGGAGAAGATGCAGCAAGCCCAAAGCTCCGACTACCATTTTTCAATCCTCTCCAGCTACTGGAGGTGTGCCAGACAATTGGAGACTTGCTAACTCTGTACCATTGTTTAAAAAGGGAGGAAGGGTTAAACCAAGCTAGCATAACCCAGTTATTTTGATCATGGATGGGCAAATTATTAGAATTCATTTGAAAGCACAGGAAGCCTTCAGAGGCAAAGATTAATCAAGGGATTTGCTTAGGGCAGGGTGTGCCCAACTGATTTGACTGGATTTTATGTGGGGGTAAAAAGGGGATAGATGAGTACAACGTATTTCATGTTGTTTATGTGGATGTTAGTAAGCTTTCTGACAAACTCTCGCATGGCAGGCCGATCAAAATCAAAATAGCCCATGGGAGAATGGCATATTGGATCCAAAAACAGCTCAGTGGCAGCAAATGCCGATTTTTGTAACTGGAAAACTGTTAGTAGTGAGGTCTCACAGGGCGTTGAAGTACCTTATTTTATGTATTAGATATTCATGATTTACACCCAAATGTAGTAGGCATGATTTATGCGGTAACAATAAGAAGGAAAGATTTGGACTTCAGGAAGATGGAGGTGATCTGCTCAATTGGACATAAAATGGCAAATTTAATCTGGGAAGTGTTGGGTCATGAACTTATAAGATAATAGAATATACAATAAAGTTATAAGATAATAGAATATACAATAAAAATAGAAAATCTTGGCAATACTCAGCAGGTCACACAGCATCTATGAAGATAGAAGGAAAGTTAAAGTTCCAGATCAACGATCTGTCATCAGAACTGGAAGAAGGAGAAAACAAGTGGGTTTTAACTTGCAGAAAATGGAGAGGTTGAAAGAACACAGGAATGGCAGGGTAGCAAACCAAAGTTGTCCAGGTAAAACAAATGTTGTCCATGCCATTGAAGATAGGGTGATAATGCAGATGGATCATAGCTGATCTATCTGGAGGAATGTAGATACAGAGAAATGAATGATGGCAGCGTAGCAGGAAAAACAATACTTAGAAACATAGAAAATAGGTGCAGTAGTAGGCCATTCGGTCCTTCGAGCCTGCACTGCCATTCAATATGATCATGGCTGATCACCCAACTCAGTATCCTGTACCTGCCTTCTCTCCATACCCCCTGATCCCTTTAGCCACAAGGGCCACATCTAACCCTCTTAAACATAGCCAATGAACTGGCCTCAACTATTTGCGCCTGCAAGATGTAAAACACGCCTCTTCGTGGAAATAAGAAATAAAAGAGAACCCCGGAGATGCAGCTGGATCTAACTGTAGCCGTGCTGAGACAAAAACTGAGTTAATGTTACAGATGACTTTTTCTATTTTTATTTCCAATGTTTTTTTAACGACAGTTTTTGCTTTTCAGACAGCTTATACAATAATGAGTGGATGTGGAGAAGCAATGGGACCTTGGAGTATACATTTACACACCCTGAAAAGACGGTCCCACAAGTCAATAGGTGGTTAAAAAACGTTTTGTGATACTTTATTAAATAGACGAGTTATAATAGCAGAGAGATATGGCAGAATTGTATACAACATTAATTTGGGCATCTCTTTCTAAACCTGTTGAGGCATGATATGCCGAATGGCTTCATTCTGTGTTATTTATGACTTTGGAAGTAAATACTTCAGTAAATAACAATGCCTGAACCACCAACTTATTTCATCTCTCTCTAGATAACTGACTTACAGTTCCAATTTTATGACTGTAACGTTAACAAAACTATTGGCCTGCATTGTCATTACATTGGCAAGTTGTTAGCCACATGACAATTTTGTATATTTAACACAGAGTTCCCGAAGCTGTTGTCAGTGAGTCAACTTGTGGCAAGCACTTCTGTTATATTACAAATAAATTAAAAATTGGCTTAAATAAATTTTAGAAATCTTGGAATAAAACCGATTATTTTTCTGATCTAAACTGACAGAATTCTGACTCTACACTATAAAAAAAAAAAAAGTTGTTATCTAATCTTCTCCGTTGGGTAGCACAATAAGGTACTGCAGTGCCTTTAATTAACCAAAGTCATTTTTTCTGCTGGAACAGGTGCCTTACTGTGGGCATATTTTCAGGCAATGTGAACAATTCAGAAGGGTGCTGTTGTGTGCACACTCTGTTACATGAATTACAGGGATTGAGCAAAGCTACCAACAATTCAGAGTTAGATGGCACAAGGTGCTGCCTTACAGCATCAGAGACCCAGGTTCAATCCTGACTACGGGTACTGTCTGTATGGAGTTTGTATATTCTCCATGACCGTGTGGATTTTCTCCGGGAGCTCCAGTTTCCTCCCACACTCCAAAAATTGTAAATTATCCCTCATGTGTGTAGGATTGTGTTAGTGTGCAAGGAATACTGGTCGGCGCGGACTCGATGGGCCTGTGTCCACGCTGTATCTCTAAACCACAAAACTACACTAGTCTCTGGCCAAGCTTTTCTGAAAAGACCAAATTACTATCTTTACAATCTTTCATGCATATAAACTTCCTTGAGGTAAAATGGACGTGCAAATTAATCACACAGCAAACATGAATGGTGGTCAACAAAATATAATCTGGAAATATATTTTAAGTGGCAAAAGTCACTAGCACTAACCATACAGCAGCAGCTGTACTATTATAGTTCCCAAATTTCAATTGTAATATATATATATATATATATATATATATATATATATATATATATACTTCCAAACCTTAGAAGTGCACTGCAATGCCCAGTCATTATTAAACTGAATGTTTACAGCAAGAAACTAAGGATGATTTTCAATGCCAAAGATCCAACTAATGATAGTGCTGGCTTGGAGTCAGACCAGGTTACGGGCAGAATGTTTTCTGCTACAATTCGTGAACCAGCAGGATGCATCACAAACTGACAGCTTATGATTACTTTCAGATTTTTACAAAAAACAGATGCAAATTTTGTTGATGGGATTTGAATTTGCATTATGGATAATTAGTCTAGAGCCCTGCAACATTGCAGTCTGGTACTACTTTTATGTACAGTGCGATTCTGTAACATTAAATTATTTGTTCTTTTGCCTGTGAAACTGTTCAATTTATAAGCATCAGTGACCCAAATGCAACCTGACTAACTAAAAGCCCCAAATCAAACAGGGTGGCCATTCCTTTTAGATTTATTGCTCTCATGATCAGAAGGTTCAGGAATACAGGCAAATGGGGCTCTACTAACACTTGGAAATGCTCAATTCTTTTCAAATATTTTTACACTCTGAGAGTGATTTAATCTATGCACTTCAGTACTGTTGTTAGCAGTGAAAAAGCAGGTTGACTTTAGCTTTTTGTCATTGCCATTTTTTTAATTAAGCCTCATAATTGCCCATAGTAACAGAAAATCCAAGTAAAATGATTAAACTTGTGTCAAAACACTACAAAATCTCAAAATATTAAATTAAGAGAGAAAATGCCGGAATAAAAACATCGTCTGGTTGCATCAGTGGAAGAATGAACAGAAATGAAAATGTTTTAGCTTGATGTCTTTGGATCACTTCAGCATCTACAGCAATTTCTGGTCACACTTACGTGTCTGACTGCAACAAATCCTCAAAACCTACAACATTTACATTCAAACAACTTTGTTTAAGTATAAACTCTCAACTGCTACAATAAATGTGCACAAATGATTGGAAAATAAACTTATTATTTTATTTGTAAAGCATTTTGATTTAAATGAGTATAGTCATGGCCACGGAGAGATTGCATTCAGAATCTTGTGTGCTGGTCTGGTCTCCCGATTTACAGGCGGGTATATTTGCGATGAAAGATAGGACATGGAATATTCACGATACTGACTCCTGCAATGATGGTTTGTCAAAGCTGTACTGTTCTTAATTCAATCTCAAGACACACCTTTTCTGGAAAGTCAGTTTTATTGCCACATACTAGAGTATTCAGATAATTTTCTTGAACCACTACAGTTGAATTTTCCAGACTATTCCAAGGGACAGTTAGGAGTCATTTAACAAGAAAATGGGCCTGGAGTCAGACTGGGCAAGGGCAGCATGGGAATGAATAAATTAGCTGGATTTGTATGATATTTAGGGTGAGAGGACACATTTTAAAGGAGATGTGCACAGCAAATTTGTTTTTTTTTTTTTACACAGAAGGTGATGAGTGCCTGAAACACACTGCCACGGGTGCTGGTTGAAGCAGATACCATAGTGGCATTTAAGAAACTTTTGGTTAAGCACATGCAGGGAATGGAGGGATAATGGTTATGTGCAGGGAGATATATGATAGTCCAGACATAGTGGGCCGAAGGGGCTGTTCTTGTGCTGTACTGTTCTGTCTTCTATGTTCATGACCACCATCGTTGAAAACTTAATTCAAAGTCAATTGATGGGACTTAAACACTCACTCTAGATTATTAGTCGAGACCTTATGAATTATTCATGCAGCAATATTATCATCACACTATTATAGTGAATCTCGTGAAAATGCTGATGCCATGAATCATAAGAACAGAGCTGGAATGAATTCAGTTGCCATGTCTGCCCCAAGTTTAGGCTTCACTGCCTGGTGCATGCTATATTTTTATAATTAACATTGTTTAACGTTGTAGTTTTATTGTGTATTGGATCGGATTTTGTATCTGTAAAGACCTCTTGTGCTGACAGTAACTATCAGTGCATGAAGTCATCCCCTGTACGAAGATGAAATGTGTTGAGAAATAACCCATCACTGACAAACGCTTCTGTATCCCCACCATATTCTAATATGCATTTTAAACAGAATCTAATCGAAGAAAAGTACACCGAAAAAGCAAAATAGACTTTTTTATATTTGCCTGAGCATTCAAGAAGGGGATTTAAAAAAAAGAACATGCAAATTGTTGGTTAAAATATAGAATTAGACGGTAACAAATTATACTGGAGCTGTAGTGAGGTTGTATATTTTCTTATTTCCACTGTCTCCTGTAGTATAAATATTCACTGTTTCTGACACTGCAAGACACTCATCTGGTTCTGTTGAAAGCATTTTTCCTCACTGGCTGAATGTCTGTGGAACAGATGAGGTAGTTTATCTGCAGCCAGAACACAGCAGACATGATAGTTTGCAGCAACTCTTGATGTAGGTCTCCCTTGAACTTGAGCCGTCAGTCTCTAATTTGATCAAGAATAAAGGGCACTGTGTAAGATGCTAGTGATTTTTCTTGAAATATGTCTGCGTTACCTGCTAAGATTTTTAAAAATAAATATTTACTGCACTTTCAAAAAAAAGGACACATTTTGTTGGCTTAATGCTTTCTCCACAAAAAAATTGTATTTTTTAGTGACTTTTATCCCAATAAATTTTCAGAAGGTGTTTAAATACTACTGGGCATTTCATAAAAATGTATTCTTTAGCTTTGTTGCTTTTATCTCATCCAGTATCTAGCAAACAGAAACACACAGCTAAAATTCTGCACTGTTTTGTGGTTCTATTAGTAATTACTGTAGATAAGCTACCATGCTGTACATGGGAGCCATCCACACAGCTTGTTATCGACAGGGTCTTTTATAGCTTCTCTATTAGTGAGGGAGTCATAAATAATGTGCGTGATACAGAGGGAGTTCAGTGTTTTGGTTTTTAATGTTTATTGGTGTTCTCTAATGATCTGTCTGTACTACGATTTTTCATTAATCTTAACAGTTTGTTGGTTTATTTGAACCTTGTGAATGCTATACCAGCTGGGTTTTGAAATCTGAAGAACTCTAAGGTGTGCGCTTAGGTGAATCTGCACATGCATAAGGTGGCTACATGCACACGCAGAAGGAGTCCATAACTGGTGGGAGGGTTGCACGTCTGATTGCGAACATAGGTAGATGTGTGTAGTGCATCAAACAGAAGGGTGGGTGCAAGGTACAGGTCTCAGAGACGAGTAAAGTGTGCATGCATATAAAATGCAACATCTGCAATTCAACTCTTTACCAAAACGATGGTAGTTATGGATGGGGCTAAAGATTCATTTTCCCTTACCAAAGCAGTTTACCTTTGCAAGCCTCTCCATCAAATAATGTGTTACGAACCGCAGCTGGCATGTTAGAGTGGCAGGGCACTGTGGGACTCTCTCACTATGATCACTTACTTGAGAGAAGCATTCCCACTATCTCCATTACAATCATGTTCCCGTTTTACATTTGTAAGTATAAAACCTCAGCAAATGTGAATTTTCTGTGGAAGCACACAATTTAGTCGATGGTGCATTTGCTCACACTTCCACTATGTTACTTTAATCGTTAGTATAAGGAAGAATTGCATGAGAACAGTTAGAATATTCATTTTAGGCTATCTGTTCATCAAAAAAAATATCCTTTAATTAAAGAAGCCTTCATATGGGAGAATCAAAACATAATCATTAAAGATCTTAAACATAAAAAACACTGATCGTTCACCTTACAGAGGGAATTTGACCCACATCATTGTACTAAATGCATATTTGAATCTATGGCTGCATGTAACTCTGCCACAAAAAAATAAGCTTTACTGCATTTTAAAAATGGCGCACAAAAATTAATCTCTACAAATGTGCGCTGAGTAGGAAGAAATAATTGAAAATTCTTAGCAAGATTATATTCCCTCAAGAAATTAAAGCTCTAGTGGAAAAGTACTTCACCCTTTGCTAAATGAAGTAATTAGGGATAGGATGAGATTAAAAGAGCTTATAATGTTACAAGTAGGAGTGCTGAGCCTGAGGATTGGGACAATGTTAGAATAAGCAAAGTAGACCAAAATATTGAAAAATTGAATGTCTGAGTAAGCTAGCAGGAAATGTGAAAATATATTAGAGAAGTTCCTATAATGAGGGTAAGCATGGTTCATTCAAAGTGCTTGAATGCCAAAATGGCTGTGACATTACAGAAGAATTTTGTATTTTTCTCTGTAGAAGACATCAGATATAAAGCATTTCTGGTAAAAGAGAGGAAATTTAAAAAATACTAAACCCCTGTCTCTGGACCGTAGTCCAGTAACTTTACTACTACGCAACAGCTTCAGGTTAAGGAGCCAGACTTTTTGGACTGAGGTCAGAAGGACTTTCTTCACACGCAGGGCTGAAAGTCTTTCGAATTTTATGAATACCCAATCATTGTGAGGCATAGTGGAGCAACGGTAGAGCTGCTGCCTCATAGCGCCAGAGACCCAGGTTGGATCCTGACTACGGGTGCTATCTGTGTGGAGTTTGTACATTCTGTGACCGTATGTGTTTTCTCTAGGTGCTCCATTTCCCTCCCACATTCCACAGACGTGCAAGTTTGTAGGTTAATTGGCTTCTGTAAATTACCCCAATTGTGTAGGATGCGAACATAGGATAACATAGAATCAGCATATGGGTAATCGATGAGCGGTGTGGACTCAAAGGGCAGAAGGGTGTTTCCACGCTGATTTCTAAACTAAATTACACGAAACATAGAGAATATTGAAGACCATGAATGGCAGATTTTTAGATTTCATTGGAATGCATGGATGAGGATTTGGGAGGAAAGTGATGATCTTACTAATTGTTCACAGGACCCTGGCTTGCGCCGTCTTATTCCTCATGTTCTATTGAGAATATTTTTCTAACTTACTCCACATACACAACATAATCATGAATTCTGTTATAATTAACAATATATATCTTTTTGTTTTGCTTATCAAAAATCAGTATCACCACATGCAGGGCTTTCATTATAACCAGAGACAACTATATTCAGTCATCCACACATCAATTAATAGGGATCATTTTGAAAGGAAAAGTAAGATTAATAAATTAGTGCAGTCTCTTTCATTAAATTTGCTTCCTCACCAAAGAATCACAAAGAAGAATTTTACACTTTGCTGTCGGAGCAAATTTGTTCTTTTCTCCTTTATAAACGGTTTGAATCGGGTGAAGTTCAAAGTTATATTCTTAGCTGTTAATTGACTAAATTTGTTTTTACTTGCCCAAACACTTATGAAACCAGCTCCAAGTTTCAACACTGTCAACTTTAGATTTATAAAATGTATATAATGTAGGTTAATGCCTACCCTTTCAGCAATATTAATTTCCAGGAAACTTCTGCTCTAACACAAAACATTTGCAAACAGCATCAAGTTGAAGAAAATAACAACTCAATCAGCAGGCATTCCTATTAGCAGAGTAGTATTGTAGATTAATTCTGCTTTTAAAACTCTCCCTTGCAAAAGAGTAGCTTATGGACTAAACCAAAGATGTAACACAATTTCACATCATTTCCATTAAGCAAATACACAAGATTAATGAATAAAATTTAATAGAAATGGCTTATTCACTCAGCAGAAATTAACTTTTCAGTACATCTTTTACAGATGATTCTTTCAAACCTCAGTTGAAACAATTGGAATAATATTAATTAATTAGTTAACCTCAAGCTGGTTTCTAATTATGCTTCTGAAAGTTCCTCTGGAGGTTAAGTTGATCATTATGTCAAAAATAGAACAGAAGCCATGAATAGTTAAAGCACAATCCATTTAACCCTCAGCCACATTATGATAAATATATTATGAGCTGTAATATTGATATGCAAGACTCAGTCGTCCAGGATCACTGTTTGTGTCACCTTAACCAACATATTCTATCACTCTGAGTTTAGAAGCAAACTCAATACTCGTGACACCTAGCAAGCACCTTGATAGGTATAAATAGAGTAGCTGTCATGGCCAGTCGTAAAATATGATATATATGTCCATAAGTAAGGCCGACTGGGTAACTCACGAGCACAAAGTCACAAGTGAGCTATGGTCAGTCTCACAAGTCAGAACACAGATCATGTTTCTCAGATGCCTCTGATTACCTGAACTATAACATCAGGTTTTCTTTAAATTATTTTAATTCCAGTGTATAATTTAAAGATAAATCATTAAATAGAGATTATTTTGCAAGAAAAAGCAAGGTCAGGATACTTTCTTTCATCAAGTATGCATCCTCACTGGAACTTTCGAATCTGATGACATACCAGCACTTGAAAACCTCCCACTCCAGGAAATGTTAAATTCAATTCTTAAAAGCAAGGAATTACAGATGCTGGTTTCCACAAAAGGACACAAACTGCTGGAGTAACTCGGCCGGTTTTGGGTCAAGACCCGACCCCAAACGTCACCCATAGATGTTCTCCAGAGACACTGTCTGACCCGCCGACTTACTCCAGCCGTTTGTGGCCTTTTGTCTAATTATTAAATTCCCATTGTAGTCAAATCCCCAAATTCACTTACCAAAGAATCACAAAACAAATATGAACCTTAAATGCTTCAGTATAAACAAGGAGCCAAAATAAATTATTAGCTAATAACAACATGGCCCAGCAACACTTCTTGCCTAAGAGAAGCAGCTCTGAGACTATTGCTAGAAGCAGTACTTGTGGCAGAAATGGCATGATTATACGTTGCTGTATGAAATTAAAATCTGGAACTAAACGAAAAATATTAGCAAGAATTTCTGTTTAATTAGACTATATTACCATTTTAAACTTTGCAAATGTTTAATTCAGGAGTTGCTTGAATAGCCAGCTAACTGTGCAACCTCAAATTATATTGTGTTTCATATGTACTCATGTGAAGAAATCTGTTAATTCAGTACCATTTGCAAGTTTACATTATTTTGTTCATCTGTTTATTTCTTCAGCTAATTAACTATGATATTAAAATCAGAGAATGAATGAGATGGAGCAGTAACAACTCATCCTTTGGTTTTATAGAAATCATCAGCCTACATAGTTGATTCATGTCTTGGCTTAGCTTGAAGATTCACACTGAGCAAAGGCTTCAAATCAGCTTCACCAATATACTTCCATTATTTTTAAATTTGAGCAAACACGTTCCTTTGGAATACATTCAGAAGTTGTGGGCGGCCCAACTTACTTGTGATACTGTGATGCTGCACTTCTTTGCCAGCTCTTCTTTGGCTTCTTCACTGGGATATGGATTGCTGAGATGCGAGTAAAAATACTCATTCAAGACCTCTGTTGCTTGTTTGCTGAAATTACGTCGTTTTCGTCTGGAAACATTAAAGATAGATTTTGAATTTCCTTCCGACTTGACATTAAGCAATTGCAATTCAATTTGACATCTTTACAACTTTTATTGAGTAAGTAAATTGATTAATCGTGAATCAAATTAAAGTTGGAATACATTATTTGCAGGATAATACATTTTCCCCCACTTCCGTCAAAAACCACAATATAAAATCAACACTCATATTAAACGAGTTTATAAAATCTGCATTATTCACTCAAGGAGCAAAAAAAAAGTGATACAAAAATAACACCAGCTAATAAAGGAACAACCAATAATTGAATATGGAACTGAAAAGAACCATTAAACTGCATTGAGGCACTTTATGAATGTAACATGATTAGATCCTCAAAGGCAGCTTTACAATTTATCTCTTTAAATTGTGCAAGCAACATAGTTCCCGGCTACGAAGGTTCTGGCTTTCAATCTATATTGTACTAAAATTATATTCACAGTCTGCTTTTCTGTGGGAATCATCGGCAAGGAGGCAATGTGCCTGTGGAGAGACTTGTTCTGGTGCCCTTCAGAATCGATTTTGCAGTGCTTCAGGAGAGATCGGACGGAGGGCAATTCTGCCTTCTCCATGATACTTAACACTGCATTAACCCCACACTGCACTGCCCTTTTGGTTTCTCGGCACTGTTACAATGAATGCTCACTCCAGCACAGCTCACTGCATCTCCCCAGGGTGGCATTCATCTCTCCTTTGTGTGACCATTCTTATTTCCTTGTTTACACACTGTTCCCTTCAAATAAATCATTTAAAAAATGCACATCTGCTCAATTTAAGTTGTATAAAGGAATCCAAATTCTCTAAAGGCATTTTCCAACTGCTTATAATTATTTTAATTTACCACACCTGCTGATGACCTGGCTGCCAGTGAAATTATTCAGTTTGTTTCAGCCTCTAACTGTCTACAGGTGCAAGTTGCTGTATTAAGAGAACATGCACATACAACAAACCAGCAGAGATCATGTAACTCAGCTGTAGAGCGTGACAGAGATTTTTAAAAGGCAGGTGTTCATAACGGTGACTATAACAACTATAACATGGTTTCAAGAGGGGTCTCGCGCGGAAACGTCACCTGTCCATGTTCTCTGGGGATACTGCCTGACCCGCTGAGTTACTCGGGCACTTTGTGTTTTTTTTAAATTATAACATTATTGTCGTGCTCGGTTCACAAGTTTAGTCATAAGCTTCCAATATTCCCACTGTCACAGAACAGCAACAAGTTGCCGGAGAGAAATATGGTGGAGTCAAAAATGTCATAGTTAAAAACATTCATTCTAAAATCAATTAAATGGTACACTGCAAAATCAACATTATTCTCATGAACAAAAGTACAGAATGTTTTTTTGTTTCCAATCACCTTATTTTAATAATACACTCCACACTTTTTTTCCCCTACTGAATTGCACTCAAATAAAATCTCAATAAAATTAAACCCAAATGTATTGAAAATAAAAACATTGAAACAATAGAACTGAAAATATTTTATTAGTTATTAATTATAATATATGTTCTGACCCAAATGTTGACATAGGCATTTTAAATGTGCAGAAAATCAACACATAAAATGATTGGACTATATGGGTGGGCAAGCATGTTGTGAATTACATGCATTTCTGCTAAGGTTGAAAACACTTGCACCAATTTTATAATCTGTCAAATTTATATTCAATACACAAAATATCTACGGGAAAGCTTTTATTAACTGCAGCTGCATGCTATTCTATCCTCTTGATAGCAGAAGGTTTGGGTTATTTTATCCAATTCTTGACCGAGTGGCATGCTCATCCATCAATTTTAATCGTACACTGAAAGCCTGCATGGAACCCAATCTTAGCTTTCAAAAGCTAAACATATTGAGAGGAAGCATCTGAATTCAAATCAGGAAACACTAGACTGAAGTATAATATTTTGTCATTTGGAAAAGGATGTATTTTTAAGTTATTTGGTTCAGGGGTTACGTTCTCCTGGAAAATAACTGGCTGTTCTTCTCTAGGGCTCACTTTCAAACAGAATAGTACGTGGATCGTGTGCAGCGAGTGAGAAGAGGTTTGTATATGCTTTAGGGTTTTACTGAGAGAATTGTCACCACTGAACAAGAAGATTGCAAGTTCAATTCCCACTTCAGGACCTCAACATAATCTTGTCTGATATCTGAAAGCAGTACAAAGACACTGCAGCACTGTCAAGTGCTGTAGATATAGGCATTGACTGCTTGTTCAAGTGAATGAAAAACGTTCCCAATGCATTTTCCTGAACAGCAACATTATTTTTTTCCCGCTCGAGAAACATTCCCAAGTAATAACCTCAAAATAGCAACCAAAGAAAACATTGTCCTCATTATGTGTGAATATTTGTGCAAATTTAGCTTTAAAATGTCAACTGCTTCAAAAGTAATTCAGTGGAAGTAAATCGCTTAACATAAAACAATACAGTATAGGAGCAACATCTTCAAATGATGCACATTTAAACTGTACGTGTCAAAATCCCTCCATTCCCTGTCTGTTTATGTACCCCTGCTACTGCCTCTTGTACACTGCTTTTTTAGTTTTGTTTAGAGATAGACCGTGGAAACAGGCCATTCGGCCCACCAAGACCGCGCTAACCAGCCATCCCCACACACTAATGGGCCTGTCCCACTTAGGTGATTTTTCAGGCGACTGCCGGTGACTGTTAAGTTGCCGGCAGTCGCCTGAAAAACCAGCAACTGGAACGACGACTGTCAGAGTGGAACACACACAAACACAACGCACAGGCGGGGGCCAGGGCAAGCGGGGGGGGGGAGCGCTGTGGAAAATTCACACGGTGCAAAGCCAAGGTGACACAGACACACACCGCGATGAACAGGAAGGTTGGCGCTGTAATTAAGACGGCTAGCACAGTAAGTCCTTTAAAATAAGGGAGGGGGGGGGGGGGGGGGGGGAAGAAGGAGGGAGAAGGAGTGCAAGCAACTTTTAAGAAGCCAGACAACTTTTAAGAGGCCAGAGATACACAGCTGTGAAGTTCGGCGAACATTTAACATTACCGGTTGGTTATCCTTGGTTCTGAAAACTACTGCTTACATTTTTTTATCCCCAATGAGCCAATAAAATTCACCGGTCAGCACCGGCTACAACCTACGAGAACCTAAGAGAACCTTCAACCACCTGGCGACCCACAACAAATCTCGCTACTCTCCATGACGGCTTCATTCTAGTCGCCGCTAATTTTTCAACATGTTGAAAAATTCTCGGCGACCATAATGAGGCCGTGACTAGTTCCCAGAATGTGGGAACTCCTCACGACCCTGAAGACGACTCCCCGGCAACCATCCGCGAACATGTAGCGACTGCATAGTCTCCTGCAGTCGCCCAAGTGGGACAGGCCCATAACACTATCCTGCATACACTAGGGACAATTTACAATTATACCAAACCATTTAATCTACATCTTTGGAGGACACATCTTTGCGAGGAAATCGGAGATCTCAGAGAAAACCCACGCAGGTCATGGGGAGAATGTACAAACTCCGTACACACACGCATCTGTAGTCAGGATCGAACTCGGGTCCCTGGCGCTGTAAGGCAGCAACTCTACTGTTGCATCACCGTGCCGCCCGCTATTGTATCTGCTTCTATCACCTTCTCTGGCAGCATATTTCAAACACCAGCTAATTTTTGTGTAGAAAGCTTGCTTTAGAAAGTCTCCATTACACTTTCTACCTCTCAGCTTCAAGCTTTGACCTCTAGTGTGTGACATTTCCACTTTGGCTTGTCCTCAGGGCATGAAAACTGTGCTGTTCATTTATTGGTTTATTTAGACTACCTGTGCTTGCACTGATGCATTTGATGCTCATGGATTTAAAAATAAATGTTAATCTATGGCTTTTACATGATCAGAGAGGTTTACTATTACTTGGACACGTCCTTATCTCATGCCGTTGTCTCTGCTCGCCTGAATGTCACACATTCCTTATCTGTTCATCACCACTGTGCAACACACAGAGCTCCTTTAAGATGGAAACAACAGGATTATAATTCATAAGCTTCAGAGAGTTGTAATATTTAAAATAGCATCCCTTTATTCATATAAAACCTATTAATACAAAACCCAATTGGAAATGTTGTCCGCTAGGAAAGCAGAACATATATCCTCAAGTCACTTTTGTTGGTCAAGTGCAACGCTTGGCCCTTCTCAAGTGCCAGGTCTGCAGGGAAACAAGTTCAATCCCTGATCAGTAGTGCTAAAAGTACGACATGGTGGTGCCTGCACTCTGCACTGCCCCCAAAATACATTCCTTTGAGTAAAATTCTCCGACAAGACGTCACAACCCTATTAGCCCTTAAAATTGGGAATATTTTAGAAAGAAAGAACTGCATATGCTGGTTTACAAACGAAGGCACAAAGTGCTGGAGTAACTCAGCGGGTCAGGCTGCATCTCCAAAGAACATGGATAGGTGACGTTTTGCGTCAAAGACCCAAAACGTCGCCTATCCATGTTCTCCAGAGATGCTGCCTGTCCCGCTGAGTTACTTCAGCATGTTGTTCACATTTTAGTTGGACAGTGATTTAGTATTATTCTATCTCTCCTTTCTTCAAGCAAATAGTTTTGATATATACTTTCAAACTAAACTGCGCAAACATTAACGGGGCTCGCATCCAAACTAAACGATCTTTAATTCCTATGCATAGGAAACTCATCTAAACTGACTAAAACAGTTCAGAAATAAAATTACAAAGAACATGTAAATGAAACAATTGTTATAATAAATATATTTTGATTAAATCCTTTAATAGAATGGTTAATCTGCAGTATGGGTAATAGTGCCTTTATATTGTACTGCTGTAATTATGTACTGTGTAGAGCTAGTTTCAGAAATTGCAGTTTAGAGCTTAATACTGCATTTATGCTGGCGCTCGGTCTCAGATTGTTGGCTTTAGTATCAGTTCCTATTTACACTGCTTGACTGGAACTCCAATTCCCCTACCCAGGAGAGAGCTTGGTGTATGCTTGGTTACATGCCTGCACAGAGCTCCTCTCCTCGGAGTTAACATTTAAATGTTTAGAGAGTATGGATAGTAGTGTCTGCACTCTGTGAACACTTAAATTAACTCCAGGTAGCTTTACAAAGTACCCTTGAGAGCCAAGGACTCCCACGGGAGACTTTTTATAAACTAGTTTAGCAGCGCACTGCAATTCTAATGCATGCACCCTAAAATATCAATTTTAATCAAGTTCACCACCGAGGTAATATAAACACAATATGTCTTTTAAGGGTAAGTATAATGTAAAAATACTTCAACTTTTATACATTTCTTGTAAAATTTACTGTTTTACTATCATTAATTTGAGTGATCAGATCACATAGCTGATGTCTGAAATGTGCTCATTTCTCTTGCTGAACATTGGGCCACTGCAGAACAGCCAGATTGCACATTCAGCTTATTCAAGAGCATGTGGCAACTATCAATTTTTTCTTACCCTTTTGAGAGATAATTAGAACTACACTTCATGATGTTCAGCATCTAAATTGTTAGAATTTACTAAGATCCGCAAAGCTTGAAGGAACAAATTACAATGAAACAAGCTCATCCAAGATTAACATTTTAAATCACTACACAATTTCCAGGGATGCTCAAATCAGTAGAGTTTTACACTCACAAATCCAAAAGGTGAAATTAATGACATTTCATGGATCAGGATCCTGAATTTGCCTAAAATAGTACTCAGTTTCTTCACACCCTTCACTTTCTCTATGTTTAAAAGTAATTTTAATTGGTAAAAATACAGTACAATATTGAGTTGCTGAAATTCCATGACAATCCTTTGCAGTTGTTACATTTTGAAGAGAATATTTCTTCAGAGGTGATGAAGCCAAAAATGTCCTCCCAGTCTCCCCAGAATACAGTACTACAGTGGGGAGTGCCAAGGTCACATGGATGTAATTTCTAGCAGCCTGCAAAGGGTTGCTGACAGGTTAATGGAACAATTCATTGTTTGTCAATGTACGGGCTGAGAAAAATAGTACTACACAAGACAGCACCAACAAGGCAAAATCATTCAAATGAACAATTCCGAACGGCCGGATCAGAAAATTAGGACTATCCAGGGGAAAAAACTCCCTCCTGCAAGAGCACTGATAAACTGGAATGGATCTCGTACAACTGAATGATGATGAGCCAGTTAGAGAACCGGAACCAAAATTCTGTCCTTGCATGCCCTGTGCCAAACTTCAGCCCAGTATCATCAACAAATTCCAATTACATAGTTTCTTTAATACAGCCAAGTATCCCAAGGCACGTTATAGAAGTGAATATACATTGAAGCTATAAACACACTTCAGAAGGTGTTACGGCAGATGATCAAAATGCTAGTCAAAGACACGTGTGCTGATTTTAGAGGAATAGAGGGAAGTATAGAAGAAGGGCTTGGGGAAGGAACTTCTGGGGCTCATGGTCTTGGCAACTGATGGCAATTATCTATCATCGGGCAATCACATTACTTTGAAAATGATCAAGAAGTCAGATGTAGAAGCATGCATTTAGCTCAAAAGAGATTCCACTCAGATGCAGAGGAAAGATTACACAGTGATTTGAAAATAAGGGTGCGAGTTTAAAAACAAGAACTAATTTAAGATCAGTTAGCATGGGATGGCGACTTTGAGACTGATTTAGTTTGCATTAACTCTCATAGGCAGCAGAGTTCTGAATGATGCTGTAGTTTACTGAGAATGAAATTACCCAGATGTTGTGAAGAGGTAATAAAAGAATGGATAAACGGGTTTCAGCAGACAAATTGGTTATGTTGTCACAATACTCAGCTTGTGACCAAATTTCTCCTTCAGAGCTTTCCCTACCACTCCCTCAATGGCTGTTGTGGGATCAATCCACCATGGTATCACAGATGTGGATACAGGATAAGAAACGGCCACTTCTTTTGTACTTTGCTGCAGAGACCACCCCAGGAAGCTCTAAAGAGATTTTAACATACATGTTTGTTAATTTTAGTGCACGATCCTTCCTGAGATTTCATAATCTCTCTATAGTCTTTGATGCACACTATTCCACCTCCAAAGCCTCTATGTTGACAATGCCGGTGCTGCCCTTGCCTAGTATGACATTTCTCCATCAAGTTATACAAGAATCTCTTCCAACAGGCTCCCACTTCAGTGTCAAACAGAACACAAAATTGGAAACAGGCTGCTTAGCCAGAGGGAGTGGAATGGAATCGACAGTGAGAGAAGAGAATTTGTGAATGTGGTAGAAGATTTTTTTTTGGTAGAGTTAACTGGAGGAAATTGTGGTTCAGAAGGCTAGATATCAAACGAGCAATCTGATGGCACCGGAGAATGAAATGGTCAAGATGGAGGGTGAAGAAATAGAGCTGGGTGTCACCAGCACATGATGCCGATTGGTAACATATAAATGAAAAATAGGAAAGGTTAAGACTGAAAACACAGAATGTTGGAGTAACAATAGACAATAGGTGTTTAAGAAGGAACTGCAGATGCTGGAAAATCGAAGGTAGACAAAAGTGAAAAATCGAAGGTAGAGAAACTCAGTGGGTGCAGCAGCATCTATGGAGCGAAGGAAATAGGCAAAGTTTCGGGCCGAAACCCTTCTTCAGACTTTAGACAATAGGTGCAGGAGTAGGCCATTTGGCCCTTCGAGCCAGCACCGCCATTCAGTGTGATCATCCACTATCAGTACCCTGTTCCTACCTTCTCCCCATATCCCTTGACTCCACTATCTTTAAGAGCTCCGTCTAATTCGCTCTTGAAAGCATCCAGAGGATTGGCCTCCACTGCCTTCTGAGGCAGAGAATTCCACAGATTCACAACTCTCTGGGTGAAAATGTTTTTCCTCATTTCCGTTCTAAATGGCCTACCCCTTACTCTTAAACTGTGTCCCCTAGTTCTGGACTCCCCCCAACATTGGGAACATGTTTTCTGCCTCTAGCGTGTCCAAATCCTTAATAATCTTATATGTTTCAATAAGATCCCCTCTCATCCTTCTAAATTCCAGTGTATACAAACCCAGTCGCTCCATTCTATCAACATATGACAGTCCCGCCATCCCGGGAATTAACCACGTGAACCTACGCTGCACTCCCTCAACTGCCAACATGCCATTAGCTTTCTTTACTGCCTGCTGTTCCTGCATGCTTACTTTCAGTGACTGGTGAACAAGGACCCCCAGATCTCGTTGTACTTCCCCTTTCCTCAACTTGACACCATTCAGATAATAATCTGCCTTCCTGTTCTTGCCACCAAAGTGGATAACCTCACATTTATCCACAATAACCTGCATCTGCCATGCATCTGCCCACTCACCCAACCTGTCCAAGTCACCCTGCATCCTCAAAGAATCCTCCTCACAGTTCACACTGCCGCCCAGCTTTGTGTCATCTGCAAATTTACTTTTAAGTTACTTTTAATCCCTTCATCTAAATCATTAATGTATATTGTAAATAGCTGCGGTCCCATCACCTAGCCTTTCGGTACTCTACTAGTCACTGCCTGCCATTGCTCGGCGGGGGTTTCAACATCGAGAGCTTCGATACAGCAGTTTGACTGCCTGGCCGCGGAAGAAGAAGCAGGGAAGAGATAAGACTTTTTGCCTTCCATCACAGTGAGGAGGTGCCTGGAGATTCACTGTGATGGATGTTTGTGTTAAATTGTGTTAATTGTGTGTTTTGTTGTTTTTTGCTGTCATGACTGCTTGGTACAAAATTTTGTTCAAACTTGCTTGAATGACAATAAAGGAAATTCAATCAATTTTGAAGGGACACGTTAATCCCTACTCTTTGTTTCCTGTCTGCCAACCAATTTTCTATCCATGTCAGTACCCTACCCCCAATACCATGTGTTCTAATTTTGCCCACTAATCTCCTATGTGGGACCCAATCAAAGGCATCTCTTATGTGAGGCCTTATCAAACTTAGCAGATCAAGCAACATCTGTGAAGGGAATAGATAAGAGACGTTCGGGTTGGAACCCTTCTTCTGATGAAGGTTGACTGATTTCTGACTGATATAGGAAGAGTCCCAACCTGAAATGTCACCAAACTATTCTCTCCACAGATGCTGACCTACTGAATTACTCCAGAACTTTGTATTTTGCCCAAGATTCCAGCATTTGCATCCCTTGTGTCACCAAAGGTTAAGACTAAATAATTGTGGTGGAAAGGTTGGGGGTCGGGGGTGGGGTGAGAATAGAGCCAAAAGAAGCCATCACCCATCACAAGGAATTATTTGTAGACTCTAGAGGTAAGAGAAGTAAGAGGCAAGCCCTCTCAACATGGTGTTGGAAGTAGTAGTTGGAGCGGTTAACTGTGTTAAGAGTTACATGCAGTGCAAGAACAGTAATGGTTATAATAAGCAGAACTATGTTTGTTATTTTATGTGTCAGGGCATTTGGTGAAAACTAAGGTAAGGGCAGCATAGATGCTGTGTCACGGACGGCAGTTAGCACTGCTGCTCTGCAGCTCCAATCCTGACCTTAAGTGTTGTCTATACCAGTAGATTTCTAATATTTTGGAAGAATCCTTTGATCACCACTGTGTACACATTCTCCCTATCAACTGCATGGGTTTCTCCATCCGAAAGATATGGGTTAATTTGGCTGCTGCAAAAATTACCCGATGGTGCAATTAAGTGGTAGAAAGAGCTGAAGAAGAGTTGATGGTGTTACAAAAGAGAATACATTGCAGGGTACACGGGACACAGGATTGGGACTCATGGGGCTGCATAGCATCTTACTGCTTCATAGTGAAGATGTAACTTCTCTTCGCGAGTCAGACGTCATGCTTACTCAAGCTTGCTTAATTCAGAAGCTACTGATTGGGGCTATTTTTTTTAATTGTTGACTTCCGTGCACAGTACAATGATGTAGGATTGGCCTAAAGAATAATGCTGCCCATTGCAATTAGTTGCTTTACTGTCCAACTGAACACAATTGATCGAGGATGCAGGACCTCTGAAATGATGCCTGGAACATCTTTCTTGAAGGTCGCTGTGTGGCTTGGAGGACAATTTCAGGGTGAGTCATTTGGTCTGGATTTTGCTAAAGATAGAAAAGAGGACAAGCAAACAAAACAATGGGGGTGGGGTGGGGGGGAAGGAGAGTGGGGAGACAAGCAAACAAAGCAACCGAGTAGATTAGTCAGAACATATGATTTTTATGGTCTAGGCAAATTCTGTTCACTGTTTCTAACCCCCTCCATTGCTTTGTTTGCTTGTCCTATTTTCTATCTTTTGTAAACTCCGCTGATATTTATAAAATTGGAGGAAAGGAAAAACAGGAACCACTCAAGAAAATGGGTAAAAAATACAAAATCTCTTGAGAAATAAACTTTTCAGAACAGCATCTTAAACTAAATTCTACTGCATAGCATTAGACACAATTTTCTGAGAGTATTAAAGGAATAATAACGATGAAAGATAGATATATGGAGTGCAATTTTATCAACTTGATAGGAAGGAAAGCCACAGGATTCAGGGATTTCAATGGACATGTTGTATAATAGTGCTGCACTCAATTCCATTACATTTCCCAAAAAGTGGATTGAGCTTAAAAATGCCTAAGTGTCATGGAGAGATGCAGCATGAAAAAAGCCCCTTTGGCTCACTGAGTCCACACTAGCCATCAATCACCCATTTGCACTAATCCTGCGTTAATCCTACATTCCTATCAATTCTCTCCAGATTCTATCACTCAATAACATCATCTTCGGCGGTCACTCGAAACGAGTGACTGTCCTCTCCATAGTGTCGTCTACTTGTGGGTCTGCAGATGTCTTTAGAGGCCGATCCGCGATCCACACACCTTGGCGCAACGTGGGCAGTGGAGACTGGTGGTGGTTGGTAGTCGTCGAGCTCCCTTCTCTCTCTCTTTACGGTGCTGTCGCTTTGTCTCTGCGACACGGCATAGTTCCATTTCGTGACGTGCAGCTCCTTCCTGCACGGATTTCCTCCAGGAGCGCATGTCCAGTGCAATGTTCTCCCAATTGCTCGATGTGATGTGGAATTTCTTCAGACTGTTTTTGATGTTGTCCTTGAAGCGTTCTTTGGCCCGCCGGGGGCTCACCGACCTTCCTTCAATTGAGAGTACAGGATTTGTTTAGGGAGACGTATGTTGGACATGCGGATGACATGGCCAGCCCATCGAAATTGGTGTTGCATTATTGTGGTGGTGATGCTGGTCATGTTGGCTTCCTCAATTTACACATCTTTGAGATGTGGGAGTATACATGCGTGGTTTCAGGGAGAACTTGCAAACTCCACACAGACAGCACCTGACGTGCGCATTTAAGTGAGGTGATTGCTGTGAGGTGGGTCTCTGGCACTGTGGGGCAGCAACTCTACCAGCCGTGCCACTCTGCTGCACATTGTTACTACTTCATGTACACTCGTGCTGGTCAAAAACATTGGCAGAAAATCAGGAAAAGAGTCTGCAAAGCAGCTCCCCATCAATATCCCATTTGCTGAAATACCAGTCAAAGATTTCTCAGTTATAGAGTAATACAACGCAGAAACTGGCCCTTTGGCCCACCAAGTCCATACCGAGCCTCGTACCCATCTATACAAATCCCATTTTCCAGCACTTTGCACATTGCCTTCTCTGCCTTAAGTGTACATATTTCCACCCCCCTTTTAGACAATTGTTCCAGGCTGCAACCATCCTCTGCATTGAAAAATCCTCCATCCTGGTAAATCTCCTCTGCATCCTCTCCAGTGCAACCACTGTCGACCTGTACTGTGACTACTAGAACTACACGTGGTGTTCCAGCTGAGGCCGAAATGATGTTTTATATAATTGTACCATATACTCCCAGTTTCTGTATTTTATGTCCCAGCCAATGAAGGAAATTATCTTAAATGACTTGTTAACTACCTTTGCATCCAGAATGCCCTCTTACCCCCCTAAGAAAATAGGCGGTTGCTTAATTGGCTATTCCAGACTGAAGTTAAAGGAAATGTGGGGAGATTAAAATGGTATTGGTGTAGGTTAATATAGATGTGTTTTTGATAGTCATACTGTAGGTATGTTGCAAAGCCTACCTGAAGCGTCGTTGAAAATCTGCCGCTGCGGGTGTGCGCGATTTTGGTGCCGTTTAGAGGGGGGCGGGTTTAAAACGCGATTTTCTCTAGGCTGTTCAAATCGAAGATGTTCAGCCTAGTTAATTATTAACGAAAAATCGCTGGAAGACCCCGTCGCAAAAGCTATTATTAGGTTTAAAGGCCTTGAATAATAGTTATAGTAGTTTAAAAATCAATCTCTAAACCCGCGACCGCCAGCAACCGCAGGGTCTCATAAAGCAAACCACAGAAGGTAGGCTGTATATTTTTACATTAAAAAGGGCTTCTAAAGATCCCTTTATACAAAGTTTAATATTGCGAGTAGCTCATTTTGGGCCCATTATATCCCGCAGTATTTTTCTGGGCATTTGGGGCACAAATCTAGCGCAATGTGAACGTTCTAAACCAGCGCGTTCCACAGGAACCCACTAGAACGCTGATTTAAATGGGCATTTATTTACAGCAATTGAACACTAAATTCCTTCCATTTGGCCTATAAATTAATGTAAATGAGATTTAAAAATCATGTTTTATTGTGAATTATTTGTGAATATTATTTGGACATTTAGGCTATTTAAAAATGTTAATCATTTATTAAGAAATGGATAGATGCTTAGATCTAGTAATTGAAGTCTGAAATTAGCTACAATTAGGTAACTAACTAATTATATGCTTTAATTTCAGGTCATCCAAGTAAGATTATTTTATATTTGTTTCAGAATGCTTCAATCTATGATAACTGAAAATTTCATTCAGTTCTCTTAATTTTTAAGAAAGTTATGGGCTTTTGACTGTTCACGATCACAGCTTTTTTGTTATGTCCATAGAAAATCAATAGGGAACAAGATGCTCATTTCCGAGTATGAAAATGGCCATAACTTTTTAAATACTTGAGATATGAAAGTGAATTAGGTGTCAAATTAAACTTATTTTTATGCTTTATCTGATGGGATAAATTACAGACTTGATTTTTAAAATCTCAAAATTTTGTAACATTGCTACATACTGACTCAAGAAGGCAAAAAGACCTCTTTCCTTGCGGATATAAGTACATTTTCATAAATGATCCAGGTAAAAGAGGTTTAAATACCTCTTAAAATTGGAATACTCATCTCTAATTAGCAATTTTCTAACAAAACCACTTGATGTTATTTATTAATTATGGAAATAAAGATGCATGCTTTAAATATTTTGTTAAGTATAATTATACTCTAAGGATGCTTTTATGAAATTAGCAGCCAAAATCTCATCAAATTGCATTAAAGTATGGTTGATCAGTTCTTCTAAGCCATTTTCACATTTGGTGGTTTCTGCTTTCTGACTTACAGCATCTGCTGCACTATTTGGGACCCAGTTCTGGACAGATTGACTCTGATCACAATCTTGAAGAGTTTTCAGCAGTGTGCACGCATGGAAGTATTGGCATAAATCTGCAGTGGCACATGTCCATTCAATGAATGTTAATAAAGTTATGGGCTCAACAGATCAGGAAGCATCTTCACACCAACATAAGGACAATGTGCCGTGTTATAATATTAGGCTGCAATTCAACAGTGGATGTGCAGCAAATTTTGGTTACTGCTAAGCTCAGTAAATCTGCTATGTTTATCTTCAGATTAGTGTGTGAGGAAGCATTGGCACATAGTTTTTATTACACCAACAACGACAGTATAGTCTATGACTAAGAAATACCTGGCATCAAGAAATCGTGACCGCAAGATCATAACTGCTTCGCACGTGCTCTGCTTTAGCTGCATTTGAATTGAACTGAACTTTCGATGGATGATGTTGACCATTCTTTCGATCTCCTTTGGTGAAATGGGACGTGTTCGGCTCTGTTCTCGTAGAAGGTTCATCACGTGTGTAGTGAACTCATTACATGCCTGCAACAGAAAGAATATATGCAAGTTAAATGATGGTTTCAATCCCCTGCAAAATATACCACATGTTACCTCAGAAGTTTATTTCTATGTACTATGCAATTTAAAATAAGGCTGATACCCAGAAGTGTATTCCGACTAGTAACGTTAACTGTGCATTGCTTCCTGTCTCAGAAATTCATGGAAATAAATTCCCAAAGTAACACACGTGATGCTGGTACTATGCATATACTCTATTATTATTGACCAAGGTTAAATTTCAGCTGTTGAGATCTAATCTCTGCAATGGGAAAAGGGTAGGATTATTTTGCGACAGCATTAAAATTCCTGTTTTCCAAGCCTCAAGATCATACTTTAATTTTTCTTAATTTTGTGCTCCAAGACTCCGTTTACTTAAACAGGGTTGCTAAATTCATAACTTGTTAATTTTTCATGCTAAATTTCCTTTGTTGAATTGCTTAATACAAATTAGACAAGTCCACCTTTTTGCTGCTTCAAATTTTAGGCAATGATTTCCTGAATCAGAACCAAAAATAATTCACAATAGCCATTCATAACATTAATCAAAAGTAAAGCCTTCTACGCTGCAGTATCTTTTCAATCCTATATCATGGTTCATTTTAGCAGAACCTTTGTGTTGTTAATTTGTATACAATGGCATCTGCGGGCGCTGCGAGACGGCTGTCCTGCCAGCAGCGTGTTCATCAATTCTACTTTTTTTGTTTTTTTAGTGTGTCCAAATGTGTGTTTTAATGTCTCTTGGTGTGTCTTGTGTGGGGGGTGGTGAGGGGGGGGGGGGATAAGGGGGGAACCGCTTTCGGTCTAATCCTCCACGGAGAGGCAACTTTTTCCATGTCACCTCCCTTGTGGCCTAACACCATGGATTGGTGAGGCCTTTCCTGGAATCGGGCCCGGAGTTTCAACAGTGGGCGCAGCGTGGACATTTCATCGTGGAGTGGGCGAGCTGTTGTCGCCAGAAGGGAGTGCTCCAATCGCTGGCCCGCGGACTGTTACAGCCTGAAGCCGCGGTCTGCGGAGCTTCTAGCCGCGGGCGCGGCGTCCGGAGCCTGGGACCCCTTGCTAGGGACCCCTCGCTGGAGAAAAGCTCCGACCGTTGGCCCGCGGCCGATATCCTGAAGCCGCGGTCTCCAGCAGGGAAGCGCCAATTCAGGACTTACCGTCCCGACGAAAGGGCCTGTACATCTGGCCGCCCGCAACAGCGACTGCGGAGGTTTATGGCCTCGACCACGGGGGAACAATGGAGGAGGACTAATGTACTTTGTGCCTTTCACCACAGTGAAGAATGCTGTGGTGGATGTTTGTGTTAAATTTTTATTGTGTATTGTGTATTCTTTTTTGATTGTACCGCTGCTGGCAAAATTAATTCCACTGCATTTTATTGTGTATGTGATGAATAAATTGTTTGATTGATTGATTGATCTGAAAATTCAAGTAAAAAGATGCAAAAAAGAAATAAATAAACATCGCTGAAGTAACCAATACATTTTTTTCTAATTCATCTGATATCACAGTAATACTGTGCATGGGATAACACCCTGAAGGCTTTGTATGTGTGGACCTAAAAAGGATAGAACCAATTTTGTACATTATCACAAAAATATATGACAGGGAACATATACAACATGTGTTGTAGTCGGAGGTTATAGTAGCTCAAGGACACCAGTGTTTGTCGGGGTACTAAATTTCAAATTCAGTGGTCACGATTCTAATAAAAGTTAGAGAATTCACTCAAACAGTAATAATTTCCAGATGCACAGGGTGCTGAAGGTATTTCAAGCACCCTGCAGTAAAGGTTAGGGGGAAATCTGGCTCCGTGAACCCCTGCTATCTAATGGTATAAGCTCCATTCCAACACCCGATTTACAGTAACTACATTTTATTCTTTATTCTTTATTCTTTGGAGCGCAGAAGGTTAAGGGGGGACTTGATAGAGGTCTTTAAAATGATGAGAGGGATAGACAGAGTTGACGTGGATAAGCTTTTCCCACTGAGAGTAGGGAAGATTCAAACAAGAGGACATGACTTGAGAATTAAGGGACAGAAGTTTAGGGGTAACATGAGGGGGAACTTCTTTACTCAGAGAGTGGTAGATGTGTGGAATGAGCTTCCAGTGAAGGTGGTGGAGTCAGGTTCGATTTTATCGTTTAAAAATAAATTGGATAGTTATATGGACGGGAAAGGAATGGAGGGTTATGGTCTGAGTGCAGGTAGATGGGACTAGGGGAGAAT
The DNA here is from genome assembly GCF_010909765.2 of Amblyraja radiata. Classification (NCBI taxonomy): domain Eukaryota; kingdom Metazoa; phylum Chordata; class Chondrichthyes; order Rajiformes; family Rajidae; genus Amblyraja; species Amblyraja radiata. The sequence continues at coordinate 22,867,113 of NC_045987.1, read as the reverse complement.
ACGTGTTCGGCACGGACTAGAAGGGCCGAGATGGCCTGTTTCCGTGCTGTAATTGTTATATGGTTATATGGTTATATTATATTTATCAGCTCTCTCTAATAGCATGTCTGTAAATTCCCTCTAAACAACATGCGACAGTTTCACCCGCATGAGAGAACGAACAATATATTTTTTAAAATAGGGTTATTCCCGAGTATTCTTACACTGAGAATAGAGCAAAGAGAGTTGCTGAACTTCAATGAGGGCTCAAAATGAGCAACAGTAGGCCAACCACCTGTCTAATTTCATGTCTAATTCCAAATAATTGCTAGGTTTTCAGCATGGACAAATCCTCCTCACCATTCTTCCAGCTAATCAACTGTGAAATCCACATGAATACATATGTTATTTGTCCAGAGTGCGACTTTTAGTTTTTCCTTCATCGGAAGGTTATCAACAGCTAGAGTTTGGTAACTTGGCCTAACTTGGTAAAATGTATGTAAAGCTACTCCCACTAACATCTCCTCCAGAATTATCATTTTCACTCACAACGTTTTACCATCCTCTTTCATCAGGTCATCTCAGTTTTACCACTTGACTCTCTTCGGTTTTGTTATTTATTTTCAGCATCTGCAACATTTTGCTTTTGATTTAACTTGTTGAGGTTAAGGAAGGAAGGAAACAAGCCATTTACCCAAAGGAAGCATTTTAGTGTAGTCCAGCCAGAACCATTTCATGTAATGTTTAGGGTAAGCTAGAGGCTAAAAGGCTTACAAATACAGCTGATGTATCTGGCTTAACTATCTAATTACCTTGACCATTCTGCAATAGTTTCAATCAGGTCACCAGCCAGTCCATCTTGGACCCAGCTTTTCCCTTAAAACAATGCATAACCTGCCTTTCTGGTATTACTGGCAAAGGAAGTGTGAAGTATTATTACCCCTGCTTACACTGACAGGCAAGTGAAACCAGGCTTTGTGATATATGTGCTCAACATTATATTTGCTTTTGGATAACTTGTCACGGCAAAAAGAGCAAAACTGTGTGTTTAGCTGCTGATATATCCTACTTAACATGATATTAGATTAAAATTTATTATTTTATGAACTGGGCAGCTAAGGATATCAAGAAGTTTGTATATGGCAGTAATACTAGATTGTTGATACCAGTGGGTCAAAGAGTGCCTAACAAGTCCGATTTTGAGTGGTGAATGAGCTGTTGTGGATCACACAAGTGGAAATGAGTGCAACATTACTAAACAAGAGGCACTGCAAAATAAAGAGCTACACCTACATGTAAATACTTAAGACTACTTTGAATATGACTAGTCAAATATCATAAACCTGTATTAAATGAGCAAATTTATGAATGCAAAATGTGATTTGCTATTGGGCATTTTCCCAACATCACTGACGCATGCAACTCCTCTAAACCAGCAATTCATGTGTGATTAATTAGAATATTTCATTTATACTGTGTGCACTTTAGCTCATTACTCTAAGTAAAATTTGTTAAGTATTTACATTTAGATAATTAAAATCTGGTTACACCCTTAAGAAACATGTATGCTCTTCAGGCAAAAGCTTTTGTGACTACTTACAGTAAATTACCAATTTAAATTACATCACTGCCTGCCTCAATATAGTCTCATTGATGCCACATTTTGTACCAGGGGAGACTGCTGTAAATCAGACAGCACTTGCCCTTTAAGGAGCTAGTTTTCCAACATCATTTCTTCTAACACTCTCTCAGATTTAAAAAGAAATAAATCATCAACCAGTGTCACAGAGTTACTTCTGTGCAGAGTGACAGACTCAAAAGACAATGGAGGAAAGAAATTGGGATTGTTAGCGGCCATTTTATGAGTGCCAGGGTGTCCTAAGAATTCCAAAATATCATCCTCAATACACAGGCCTAATGGTGGGGCAATAGGCACCTGATGCCACTGTTGACAGCATAAATGACTATTCAATGTAAATACACATCAAAGGCCAACCATGGCATTAACCAGGATTCAACGTTACTCCAGCATTTTGTGTCTACCCTCTCTTAACCTTTCTTGAAATTATGTTGAGACAGGAAAAACATTCGACCATTTCTACATAAAAATATTATTTTTATATATATCTCTGGATTTTAGTGTCATGGGCTAAGCCAGTACTTATAGCCCATCTCTAACTGCCCCTGAACCAAGTGGTCTGTGGAGCCATTTCACAGAGCTGTTAAGGGTCAACTGCATTGCAATGGTATGGAGTCATGTAAAGGCCAGGCCAAATAAGGGTGGGAGATTTAATTCCCTAAACAACATTGGCAAATCAGATGCATTTTTACAACAATCATATCAATTCGGTCATTAAGGCTAATCATATTTTTATCATGGATTTAAGTATGAATTTAAGCTTTCTAACTGTGTTGGGATTCAACATTTTATTTATCCTAAATATATTAAAAACAATAGTCTAGGACTTTTCCTACCCTTATCAAAGACGTGTAGGTTAGTTGTTGCTTGATTCCGATCAGTTATTTTCACAATTCGACATATGCCCTCCACCATTGGAGCACTGGTAGTCAGTGTCAAATGTTGAAGGACTTCTTGCCAATCGTAAGGCATTTGTACAAACCAAATGTCCCAAAATGCTTTCCTGCATTCTTCAGGTTCTTGAACCAATCTGCACACCCCCAAGTCACCAATTGAACACCCTTGCACTATCTAGGACTGGTTTTCTCATTGTGTTTTGCACAAATCTCTCATTTATTTCAGACGTTTTTGCACTGTATTGTAGATGTTACATATAATTTATGTAGAATTTGTTTTCTGTGTCGCCCAAATCTATGTACCTGTGATGCTGCGGCAAGCAAGACTTTCATTGTACCTATGCCTCTCCATTCTTGTGCATATGACAATAAACTCAACTTGAGGTAAGAGTAAAGGGCCTGTCCCACTGAGGCGATTTTTTCCAGCGACTGTCATAGTCGTAGCAGGTTGCCAAAAAAGCAGCGACTGGACCCCCCCCCCCCACGACAATGTCTACGACAAGCTACAACAACCTACCACCTAATCGACGTCAAGCTACGGCAAGCTACCGACAACCGACGACGCATTAGGACATCCACCTACGGTCACGCCTATCACCACGCAGGCGACAACCTACGACAACCAAAATCAACCTACGTTCACCCGCGACAAGCTATGACAAGCAACGACCCTGTCAGCGACCACTGAAGTAAATTGAGTCGCCGGTTGACGTAGGTAGTCGCCAGTGGAATTTACCGACGTCAGCACCCGTCAACAATCAGTCACCTGGCGACAACCTGCGTCATCCTGGCGACAACCTACGGTAGCACCTACGACAGAAAAAGACAAGCTACGTCAAGCCCACAGTCGGCGAAGAGTTTTGAACATTTCAAAAACCAGCGGCGACCAGAAAAAACATTACAACTCTTTAGGCGACTTGAGGAGACTACTCACGACCATACAGGCATCACCGCACGACCATGTAGTGACAGCCTAGTCGCCTGTAGTTGCCAAAAAAATTGCCTAAGTGGGACAGGGGCTTAAAAGTATGTGTCAACATATAAGGATGGGGGTGTGAAGGAAGCGATTGGTACAGGAGTCTGATAGCAATGGGGAAGAAGTTGTTCTTATGTCTGAATGTACAATCTTTCTTCTATATCTTCTCCCAGAAGGTATATGAGAGCAAGGGGAATGGCTAAGGTGACAGGCGTCCTTTATGGTACTTAAAGCCTTCCTGATGCAATGCACTGAGAAGATGGACTGGATGGAAGGAAGTGACAAATCTGTGATGGACTGTGCTGTGTTCACCATTCTCTGCAGCTTCAGGCAGTCAAGAGCAGAGCATTTGCCTTACAGGCTGAGACTGTCTGCACAAATGAGGATTACTGAGAAAAATATATTTAATTTTCAGTGTGCAAGGCCACCATATGGCACGAGAAGGTGATGTTTAAGCTTCTGGTGAACATATTGCTGCTGGAAAAGGAGGCTCAGTGGCAGTCAAATGTGTGACACTAAAAAACATTTCCAGTATCCAATGAACCATCCACAATTAGTCTGTGAATAAAGAGGGAAAGAATTGAGAGAAGACAGGCAGGCACAGAAAATGCTGGAGTAACTCAGCAGGTCAGGCAGCATTTCTGGAAAAAAGGGATAGGTGTCGTTTCGGGTCAAGACTCTTCTTCAGAGTAAGAGTCAGGGAAAGGGAAACAAGAGATATAGATGGCATATAGAATTGAGCATGTGTGTGTGCGCATTTCTTTGGTTTTGGAATGTAACAATGGGCCATACCTAAAACATCAATTGACAACAGACAACAACAATAACAGACAACAGGTGCAGGAGTAGGTCATTCAGCCCTTCGAGCCAGCACCACGATTCAATGTGATCATGGCTGATCATCCCCAATCAGTACCCCGTTCTTGCCTTCTCCCCATATCCCCTGAATCTGCTATCTTTAAGAGCCCTATCTAGCTCTCTTGAAAGTGAATAAAAGTATGATTGAAAAAAGTATGTTTTCATTTCATCTGCAGTCCTTGCCAATGGTTCTCAAAATTAACTGCTCTAATGAAATGGTCATCGATAGTTATTGTTCATCAGCTTTATAGATGTCACCATTACAGAAGACTACATGCCTGCAATTGATGAACGTTTTTCAGCCCGACGTACACAGTCAGAAATGGAGGTTAGAGGCATCAGCAACAAAAAAAGAGTAAATTGCTCTCATGAATAAAAACAATGTTCATGAATAAAATAGTACATGCAGTTTAAATAAACATACAGTCAAGTATTTCATATGAGGACCCTGTATCATGGAGCCTTCATTCGTCTTCATTTTTGCTTCCCCCAAGTCCAAATATAATTGGCTAGAAATACTTCGGAGGTCAGTGGCGCTAAATGCACTGTATAGTTACAGCGGCGCATTGTACTTTACCTCCAGAATTTATTCATTTACAACTGACAAATTTCAAAACATTCCAATCTAGTTATTGAGCCCAGCTAAATAAGCGCAGGTACAACACATTACCACACAAAAATTCATCAAATTTTAACTGCCGGAATTTGGTGCCCATGATTAATTTTGTGAACATCGAAACATAGGTTGTTACCTAATAACAGGCAGCAATTTTCTGCCACTCTAGTACCGCTACACAATTTGAACTGAGGGAGGTGTATAGGTGGAGGTGTACAATCTCATGGTTGATTTTTTAAAGAGTCTTTCATGGTTGTTGCTTGATTCCATTTTAGAAAAAATTATATTAAGGCGTTAGCGTCGATGAAAAGGGGGAACATTTCTGCTGAATATTTCATGCCATATTCCCATTTGAAAATATAGCTAACAATTTATTTAATGGTAGAATCCCGCAGATATGTAAAGGATCCTAAATTATGCACCTTGACAAATGTCACCCACTATATCTGTCCCCAATGAATTATGGTTCTTGGTTCCAACCAAAGTGCTTGAAGTCAACCTGGATGATGATATTGAATTGCTGCCTTGATAGTAACATAGAAAATAGGTGTAGGAGGACATTCGGCCCTTCGAGATGATCATGGCTAATCATCCTAAATCAGTACCCCGTTCCTGCTTTCTCCCCAATCCCTTGATTCCGTTATCCCTATCTAACTCTCTCTCGAAAACATCCATTGAATTGGCCTCCACTGCCTTCTGTTACAGAGAATTCCACAGATTTACATCTCTGGGTGAAAAGGTTTTTCCTCATCTCAGTCCTAAATGGCCTACCCTTTATTCTTAAACTGTGACCACTGGTTCTGAACCCAACATTCCAACATCAATAATTTTTTTTCCTGCATCTAGCCTGTTCAATCCCTTAATAATTGTATATGTTTCTATAAGAACCCCTCTCCTCCTAAATTCCAGTGAATATAAGCCCAGTTGATGCATTCTTTAATCTTATGTTAGTCCCGCCATCCCGGGAATTAACCTGGAGAACCTACGCTGCACTCCCACAATAGCAAAAATGTCCTTCCTCAAATTAGTAGACCAAAACTGCATACAATACTCCAGGTGTGGTCTCACCAGGGTCCTGTACAACTGCAGTAGGGCCTCTTGCTCCTATACTCAAATACTCTCGCTATGAAGGCCAACATGCCATTTGCTTTCTTCACTGCCAGCTGTACCTGCATGCTTACTTTCAGTAACATCTCAATTGTTACAATGAGGCAAGTTGTAAAAGCATCAACATTTCTGAATGAGTAGGATATGCTCAACTGAAACCATTAATGCGACACCACGCAATACATGGGTTACATGTACCAAATAGAAGTAGGATTTGCCGATCAGTCTAATACAAGTTGAAGCACGTGGCTATATATCTTCAAAAAGTACTTTTCACAAGGTGAAAAGCATACTAGAAAAGATTGAATGGGTTACAGTTGCATAAATTTGCAGGAACTAGCTAAAAAAAAACAAAGAGCATGCAATGAGACAAGATCAATTGCATGTGAGATGCCAATGATAAATTTGTAATCCTTGATGCTAATGCCAAAAATAGTACCAAAGGATCCGCAAAAAATATGAATGATACTGTTATAATTATGTCTTGCACAGATCGATTTTATAAATATCCACACCAAAAGTGGGGACCCTTTAATGCAAAATAGACATAACCTTAAACATCATGTAACAGATAACTGTTTAATTCGAGTAAAAACATTTACATGGCGACAAAGAGAAAATGATGGTGCATTAATTGTTAGCAGAGTTTGTTTTAAATTGATGCCCGAATGTATTGGTTTTGTAATGATGACCATTTCTTGCAACATGTACTGAAATAGATGCAGTAACCTGAAGCAATGACAGACTGAGATCAGTACCAATGATTTTTTCATTACATGACATTTAGGGAAAGGAGTTTTTCAGATTAAAAATATCCTTTAAGATGGCAATTATAAAAATGTACGTTAATGGGTCCAATGAAGCCCTCCGGCTTCTATTCCAGTTAAATCTTCACACTTCCTATGGTTGCTAGGTAACATTTCATTTACGGTGGCACGTGAAGTTTACACAACCAAGCAGGTTGATGAGAACTGTAATAAGGTTTACTTTAATGAAATACTCTGAGTGGGCTGCTGCACCCACCACAGGGCTCTAAGGATCGAAGTTCAAAGGATATAAAATATGAGACAAAGTTGGCAAAAATTTAAAAACGGATAGTAAGAAATTCCATAGATATTCTGAAAATAAGAATTATCAAAGTGTGCGTTGGTCCTTGAGAAAGTGAGTTTGTGGAATTGATAATAAAAATAGCGATGAATCTACATTTTGTACTGGTCTTCATTATAGAGGAAACAAGTAGCATCCTTGTAAAGCTGTAAATCGGGAATTGGAGGGCAGAGAGAAATTCAAGACAAAACAATCACCAGGGAGGTGGCTTTAGGATGGCATGCTCTAGACTCCTGAAGGACTTAATCTAAAAGCCTTAAAAGAAGTAGATGAGATAGTTAAAGCACTGGGTATTTTTTCTTCAAAATTCCCTAGAATCGGGGAATATTCTTTTAAAGTAGCATTATTCAAAAATAGACAGGAACACAAGACAATAAACTACAGACTAGATGCCTTAGTAGTTGAAGCAGGGAAAACGCGGCTCTCATTAATGATGCGGCAGCAAAGTACTTGAACAATTCAGGCTAATCAGGCAAAGTAAAAATAGTTGTGTGACAGAGAAATCATATTCGATCAGTTTATTGGTGTTCTTTGAAGTATTAATGTTTTGTGGATAAAAGAAAGGATGAATTTACTAATATTTCTGAATTTGTTGCTGGCACCATGATGGACAGGAAAGAAAGTTATAAAAAAAGACAAAGGTGTATAGGGGAATAAGTAGGTTGTGAATGGGCAGAGATCTGTGCATGATTTGTGAAAGGTTAATATACAGACCATGCAAGTAACGGAATGGTTTCTTTAATTGTAAGGGGCATTAAATACATCAGTTACCTGATGCCCTGGTAAGACCACATCTGGAGAAGTGGATACAGTATTGATCTCCATATTTCAGTAAGTTTGTAAATCTGTTGGACGCACATATCAAAGTCCGTGCACAGATGTTATTGCAAGAATTTCTCCAGAAAATGACTAGGTTTGTGGAGTAGTAGCTTATATTCTTACCTTCAGTATGTTTTATACAATACATTCATTTCAATGTAGGTGGATTAGAATTATACCTGGAAGGAGCAGGTTAATTTATGAGAAAAGGTGGGATAAGATAGGTTGACATTTAGTAGAATTTTAATTAAAAGGATGTTTCTTGAACTACAAGTCGCTGCTTTACATAAGGGGTTACCCATTTACAGTAGAGATGAGGCAAATACTTTTGTTTCTGAAGGTGATGAATCATTAGATCGCTCGTCCTCAAAGGATGGGCGAAGCAGTGTCTTTGAATATTTGAAGGCAGAGATAAATAGATTTTCAATAAGATAAGGGGTGAAAGGTGTCTGGGATGGGTAGGTTACAAATTAAGAGGAACAGTGATTTTACTGAGCAGCCAAGTGGCCTACTCCTGTATTTAATTCATGTGTTGGCATGGTATCAGATTTGATCTTGTATGGGGAAGTTAGAAAAACATATTTTCAGTTGGATTTCCTGCCAATACTGACAACCATATTCCAGGCTTCGACTAACTGTGGTGTAAACATAAAGTATAAATTGAAACATTAATCTGTTAGATTACTTTGTTGGGAAGGGCTTTCAAATGTAAAAACAAATCCTTTTGTTCTAGATTGACATAGTTTAATCATTAAATACAGATGCAGATAACTATTTAGCCCATCTTCACTCATGTATATAAAATTTCAAACAATTGTAAATTGTTGATTTGTTCTACTCTAGTGATGATGCCAATACCAACAGCTCTGAGACCAGACTGGGCAACTCAACACTGATCACAAGGGGATAGAGTGATAGAGTCAGTCAAAGAGGCAAAGAAACAGGCCCTTCAGCCCAAAGTGCCCAAGCCAATCAGGATGCCCCATCTACACTAGTCCCATCTGCCTGCATTTGGCACATATCCCTCTAAACCTTTCTATCCATGTACCTGTCCAATGGGTTTTAAATGTTGCTATAGTATCTGCTCAACCATCTCCTCTGGCAGCTCATCCCATATACCCACCTGTGTGTACTACTGTGTGAAAAGGTTGCCCTATTATATCTTTCCCCCCTCACCTTAAACCTATGTCTCTTGGTTCTCGATTCCCCTATTCTGGGTAAAACACTCAGTGCATTTACCTTCATGATATTATATATCTCAATAAGATCACCCCTCATCCTCTCTAAAGGAATAAACTCTTAGCCTGCCCGAACTCTCCCTATAGCTCAGGCCCTCAGGTCCTGGCAACATCCTCGTAAATCTTCTCTGCGCTCTTTCCAGCTTAACAACATCCTGCCTCTAACAGGGTGACCAAAACTGAACACAATACTCCAAATGCAGAATCACTAACGTCTTGTACAACTGTAACATCCCGATATAGTCCAAGCTGCACCTTTATCCTCAAATTTTCCATGTTCCACCAGTCTAATGATCAAGTGATTCAATTCCACCTACCAGGCATAAGCTACAATGCTATAGCTTGATTTTCACCAACTTAAAACATTCCAAAGCAAATTAAAAGTCAATGAAATATTTTGAAGTAATATCACTGTCACAGGTTAGAAAAGCCGTTTGCTCATTTTGATACAAGCTCCCATAAGTACTTCTTATCCTTAAGATTTCCTCCATTCAAGTAATAAGGTGTTATAAGCCCAGCAAATGGAACCTGAGAGACTGTTGCTTTCTTTTTATCCTATCTTTCCTTTCTTTAGGATTCTAATTATGTCGGCATATTCAACAGCCTGTAGATGGGGAAATAATCACAATCAGAAACAAAGCAAAGAGGCCTTTGAAAATGCTGAATATAACACCCAAAAAATTGTTTTTAAGGAGAAAAGGAAAGCATGATATAAATCCCAAATTCTAATTAAATAAATATACTACCTAGCAGTGGCCATGTCAGAACAAAGATTAGCATCACTGAAGAGTGAATGAATTCTTCAAACTAGTTTTTCTCTTTTTTCCCCCCTAGAAGTCGTCATCTGCCATTTCAGCTCAAAAATCAGATGCGGTCATTTAGTGAGATTAATCATACACAAGTGTCAGCTTAATTCAGCCACGGTTCTCCTGCCTTGCGGTCAGAAGATAATCAAGACTAATAGTGCAGTAGTGTCCTGCATTGTTGGAGGTGACATCTTTGACTCAGATGTCTAAGTGAGGCTCTGTCTGCCTATTTGGATTCATGTAACAGATCTCCCGAACAATATTTATCCTTTTACCAATATCACAAAAATAATTTGATTGCTTATTTATTTAATTGACGTTTACAGCATTTTCCATGGCATAGGCCACTGAATGTGCCCACATAATAGGAATTACAACTCTTTATGAGTGTATTATGGTCGGATAGTCGGCGATTAAACCATCTCCCCCACCTGGTTTGCCAGGTGAGGAGGGGGCTATGGACCCCCAGCAGGACCAAAAACAAGGCCTGTCAAAGGGCGGATGAGCTTCTAGTGAGCCAACGGCCATCCACACTTCAGTAGAAGTTGCGCTCACTGTCGTACATTGCATTGTAAGGAATGATGATAAAGCACACACACCAAAATCTTATACTTCCAGCGGCAGACGTCCGTAGGAACTGGGGGACAGAGATGTGTGGTGCGTTCGTCACCATTCCTGTTGGAAACCGGCACCAATGCGTCGCTAATGTTTTCAACGATGATGAATGGATGAATTACATGGTTGTACATTATTTTGGGATACTATGATTCTAAATATTCAATATCATCTTATTTTTTTCCAAGGAGATATTTAGAACGCAAGTTCAGCTGTCTGCTCAACACTGACCTATTATGACCAGTTTCCAGGTTTAATTTGTGGCCAGGGCAACATTAACCATTTTAAATTTACCATTAACCTCAGCATCTAGATTAACCAGAGCTAGTGAACAATATCAGAAATCATTTGGTTTTTGAAAGAATTTGGTCAAACACTCTGTCATAGAACACAGTTGCCTTGGACTTAGCCTTATCATCCACTATTATTGCATATAGACATGCTGACGTAGTCCAACAAAAGCCCCTCACCTGTATCCACCTATCACCTCTCAGATAGACACAAAATGCTAGAGTAACTCAGCAGATCAGGCAGCATCTCTAGATAGATGGAATGGGTGATGTTTCGGAGAAGGGTCTCGAGCTAAAACGTCACCCATTTCTTCTATCCGGAGATGCTGCCTGTCCCGCTGAATTACTCCAGCTATTTTTTTCTATCTTCGGTGTAAACAAGCATATGCAGTTCCATCCTGCACATATCACCAGTCAGGCTTTGTCCCATCCCCACCTCTCTTTTCCAGCTTTCTTCTCCCGACTATAATAAGGCTGAAGAAGGGTCCCGATCTAAAACGTTGCCAGTCCATTCCCTGCACCGATGCTGCCTGAGCAGCCAAGTTCCTCCAGCACTCTGCGTTATGCTAACATTGCCATTGCTCTCTACAAACCTCTGATTTCCAAAGCCTCATTGGAAAATAATGCAAACAAAGGCATGGCTTTTTTTCTATGAAGCAGTGCAACCTATTTGTAGAGATAAGAATAGCCTTTTTTCCTGCAGCCAGGAATCAAAGTTTCTCACTCCTTCTCTTTGCTTGTTTTACTTGCACTTCCAAATTTACAATAGTTGATACATATTTGCATACAGTTGTGTACACACGAGGTGCTGGGGCAAAATCTGCAGAAACAATGGTTTGATTTCTTTGTTCAGAAGTTGGCAGGAAAAAAACTGCAGCTGGAGACAATTGTTCCAGGAAAGCACTGTTCCAGTTTGTACAAATTCAAAATCAGTTGGTGATAATTAAACTGTACAGCTCTTTATGGATTTCAGCTGCATTCAGAGCGGGTCCATTTCTCACTATATAATATAATGAAGATATTATCAAAGCAAAGCCGCAGAGAATGTGCACAATAAACCCTTTCTGTCACATTATCACATACTTCAGTGCAATGGTTAAAACTAATTTTATTAATGTTCCTACCTGTTCATATTTTTCAAGCTCTGTGTGGTAGATTTGTCTGATCTGGGACAATTTGGCTCTGTAATCTGAGTGTTCTGCAGTATTATCTGATCCTGATCCCCCCGATGCTGCTGCCGCCGCCGCCGCCGCTGCTGCTCCTCCACCTTTCTCTGGCCCCGAAACCCCTTCTGCCAGCAACATGTTGTCAAGTCTCATTAGCTGGGGGTCTGGTGGTTCTTCCTCTTGCGCACCTCTGATGCTCAAACCTGTCGAAAGAAAACGGGCGACATTCAGAATTCATGCAAAAAACGGTAACTTAAGGACACCAACTAGCATCCAACTAAATTATTTTGAAATCAGCAGTGAAGCAAGTGCTCATCGATCTATTACACATCAGCCTCAAAGGACATCAACTGTGGAATCACAGAATCATAGGAGTAGTGACATGTGTCAGGCAAAGATGTGTGGCTGTGCTTATTTTACACTCAAGAGGTGTGGAATAAATCTTATATGACAACAGCATTGAACCCAACAAAGATTTAGAAATGCAAACACCACAATTGTGTAGATTCAAGCAACTGCAGTATGGCTACACTAACCAACTAAATGAAAGTTTGCTGAGGAAGAAAATAACCTAAGATAGACATAAAATGCTGGAGTAACTCAGCGGGACAGGCAGCATCTCTGGAAAGAAGGAATGGGTGACGCTTTGGGTCAAGACCCTTCTTCAGACTGAGTTACTCCAAAATGTATCGACCAGAAGTATCACGCATTCCTGCTCTCCAGAGAAGCTGCCTGTCCCGCTGAGTTACTCCAGCATTTTGTGTCTATCTTTGGTTTAAAGCAGCATCTGCAGTTCCTTCTTACACAAGAAAATAACCTACTCAGGGGCAAGCAAGTTGAAACCATGGCATTAAAATACAGGCTGTAATGAAGTACTTGGGAAAAAATCCATCTGTGGTCATTACCGCTGAATGCATTTGAGAAGTGGGTGCCTGTTCTACTTACAGTTGGTTACTCAATTGCAATATCTCCACTGGTGGTCAATATTCTCGCATGCTTTGGCACTAACACCAAGGATGAATCTCTCTCCCATTGTGATATATTTACAGCTACATTTTACTGTGGTAGTAGACAACTAATAGACTTCAATTCCTGTACAAATGTTGTTTTAGTCTGGATACATAGCAACACATTGATAACATGTTCTTTATTCCTTCATCAGTGGAGTTTAACAAACAGCTTAACGTTCCTTAGCGTTAATATTACCAACGATCTGTGGTGTTTTAACCGCATTGACGTGACAGCCAAGGAGGCACATCATGCCTCTAGAACGAGAGTAAGGAAAATCAACATGTTTCCAATGACTCTTAGCAAACTTGTGCAAATTCACCACATAAAGCATACTGTCAGGTTGCATTACAGCTTGGTTTGCCAAAGCTCTGCCCAAGACCGCAAGAAATTGCAGAGTTGTGGATGCAGTCCACCACACGGACCAGATTTCTCTCCATTAACTCCATCTACACTTCACATAGCCTCGGAAAAACAGCCAAGATAATCAAAGACTTGTCCCACCCCAGTCATTCCTTCTTCTCCCTGCTCCCGTCCGGAAGACTTTCCGATTCAACTTGACTCCATTGCGGATGTTGGACACTGCCCATAGAACAGATGCACTACAACGCAAAGAACTAAATCCTGCACTCTGTATCTTCCCCTTTGCACTCGAGTTGACTTGATTGTAATTTTATGTACAGTATTATCTGATGTTTTCTAGCATGCAAAACAAAGCCTTTCACGTGACAGTAATAAACCTAAACCTAAGGTGGTACTAGGATAGGCAAACAAATTTAATCTGGTATTATCACCTCAAAACTGAAGAGCAAAACATGAAATACAACCAAAGTTATATTGTGAGATAAACAAAAACAGTTTAAAACACAGCCTTCACATGGATACTAAACAATGCAAATACCAACATTTATGGAAATGTCATAAGCCAATGACACAAAGCTCTTAAATTTGAAAGGTTCTGATATGTATTTAAGATTATGAGAAGTATGGACAAGATATATAGGGGCGATAGCATGAAAGGGGTATCAAAACAAAAGGCCTAGGTTTCAGATGAGAGGAAGGAGTTTCAAAGAGGTTCTGAGGGGTAAGTTCTTTCTACACAGAGTGCTTAATATGATGCCAAAATACGGCGACTGTATTTGTGAGTTGTGCAATAGAATTCTGCCAGAGGAGATAGTGGAATTTGGCACAATTACAATGTTTAAAAGGCATTTAGACGTCATGTAAATGGCCACGGCATTGAAGGAGGCAAGTTAATGCAGGCAAATGGGATCAATGTAAATCAGCAACGAGGTTGGCAGGGACATGGTGGTCCGAATGGCCTGTTTATGTGCGATATGACTCAAATGACTTATTTAATTAAATAGGTGAGGCAGCATCTATGGAGAGAAGGAATAGGCGACGTTTCGGGTCGAGACGTCGCCCGAAACGTCGCCTATTCCAAGACCCGAAACGTCGCCTATTCCTTCTCTCCATAGATGCTGCCCCACCCGCTGATTTTCTCCAGCATTTTTGCCTGCCTTCAATTTTTCCAGCATCTGCAGTTCTTTCTTAACCAATTCATTAAATATGTGTGCACTTATTTAAATGCACGTGACATCAAATCTCTCTTTATCCTGCTGTGCAAAATATAATGTAGCCATTGTTAATCTACTGTTGAAGTTCAAATTGCACACCTATTTTAATATGCCTGTACACTGGCCAAAATAGAAATCCTGAAACATTGTTTAACAGTGCATTTGCTTTTCTAATGGTACCGGGTTTTGCTCATCTCTCAGCATATCCTAATTAACAGTCTTTCAATATGCAGCACACCTGCCCTTTTGGATAATGGGAATGTGCATCTGCACAGAACACTGCATTCAAAGGCCAATAAATAAATTACAGGTCAAAAATATTACAAAGCATTCTCCAAAGAAACTCACTTCCTTCTCCATTCGAAACACATGTGAAAGACACCCAAATCCCATCAAACTGCATGATTACAAAGGCATTCACTCTGAATAATCTGATTGCAATTCAAGAGATTTTCAACAGCTCATTAACAACGCATTAATACATGGAAAGCTTTTAATTTATATTAAAAAAAGATTAGAACTGACCAAAGATATATTGTTCCGTGGAACCCGAAACAAACATTTTTTTTGCATAGACAATTTAGATTCAATCTCAGACTTAATGGCATATTACAGCAGGGAAACTAATAAACATGTGAAATTGGATTTTCTTGCCTTCAAAATACTTTTTTTGTGGGTAATTCCAGAGATCAAATTTACACAACAAAACTCCTGTTTTTTTTGGCTATGTTTCAGTTTGGCTAAGGAAGTCCTAGAAAAGGAATCTGAGCTTCACTGCCAGATGTGCTGAAGGGCCACGCAGTAAATATTTACCCACATTCTTCATTCAGATATTTATTTGAGTTGCCGCACATCTCCAAAACTTCAAGTTCATATCTCTTATCATCAATTATGGCAAAAAGCTTTTTAGCTTTAAAGTTTCATTCCTTAATTCCCTCCCCTCACCTCCCCATCCTTTCCTTGGCATTCATCCAAATTTATAGTCATCTGCATATGAGCAATCCTGCAGCATTTCATTTCAGCAGATTCTTACAAATGCAAGTCAAAAAAGGATTTTTTTCATGTACAGGACAATGTTCGATCTTATTTGGAGTTAATCGCAGGATAACTTTCCCCTCTCCACCCCCTTCCATCCTTTGCAGCAATTTTTTCTTGGGAAACCTTCCAGTCTATTTTAAACTGCACTTTTGATCTAAAAATCTGTGCTCAGCTACATACTGCAAATTCTTTGCTACATTTTAAATATTTTTTAGTGCACAGTTGGATGGATGATGAGATTACAAATCTACAGATGAAATCATATTCCAAAGTAAACGGTTCCTTCTACCCTAAAATAAATACATGAGGTGCTGGAGTAACTCAGTAGGTCAGGCAGCTTCCCTGGAGAACAAGGATAAGTGATGTTTCTGGTCGGGGCCCTTATTCAGGCTGATCTATGTTCTCCAGGGATGCTGCTTGACCTGCTGAGTTATTCCAGCACTTTGTGTCTGTTTTTGTAAATCAGCATCTGCAGTTCCTTATTTTTACATTCCTTCTACCCTACCTTCTGTCTAAAGTCAGTATTATGCATTGGTCATGAATATTGGGTAATCAAATATTACTCAATCGTAATATATGAGAATATCATTAAAGTCCCTTACCCATTTGACCAATGGTTATTGGAAATTAATTATCTTTTTTTTTTAATACTTTATTTCCTTGTAAATACTTATTAGAATAAAAAGTTTTTTTTTCCAGCACCTAATTATCTTCTTCTGAATAAGAGTGTGTTTTAGGAACAATACATTCTATGCAAATCTGATCTGAATAGCTTTGAAAAGCCCAGGTGCTGCCTTCCTGTCCAAACCATTGATGGAACAGATGTGCATTGACAGCACTGTTAGCTGAACATACACTGTGTGAGTCTGAGAGCTAATGTCACTTTCACTCTTGCATAAAGCATTGGTGTGGTATGTGCACGCTTCTCATGTCAGGTTTATTAAGTATAACACATTCTGAAGCACTATGCATTCCACTTTCCGGGCTAACCCAGTTGTCACTTTCACTTGTCTTGTTCTGTATGGAGGAAAAATGCAACACTGGGAATTTACAAGACTTTTCTGTTAAATGGCCATAAATCACAGGTTTCATTCAAACCGAATAATCACTGGCCATAAAGAGCTACTTGTCTCTTACCATATATTACAGTCAAGTTCCTGTGAGCAATAATGCATCCATTCATAGAAAAGAAAAACAGAGCTAGACATTAAGAATTGACATCTAATTCTGTTATAGGGGACAATGTGTAGAGTGTGGATGACATTTTTATCATACATGTCTATTTCCATTTGGAAAATAAACAGAATAAAAATGATTACCCAACTGCCCAAACTCCAGCTTCCAAGAGACGTCCTCCGAGGTCTCCAGATGCCAGTTTTATAATGTTTCATTAAATGTGTAGGCTCGAAAGCAGAGACGAGTTCTGGCCTTGTGGAATAAACAAAGAAAATAAACCTGAAATAACTATGGATTAACCTCTTATGAATTCTAAAATAAATTACATGCAATTTGATGAATATGAAATGTATGTTGTGGGTGGGAGGGGCCGTTGTGTTTTTTTCATCTTGTGTATTTCATTTATCTCTTTTATGTTCCAAGGCAGGGTGGAGAGAGGCAGCAGAAATGCTCATTTTAAATCAGCCGTAACTGGCTGCTGTGTGCAAAAATCGGAATTAAATCGTTCATTATTCTAAAACATTGTGCTGTCCAAATTACTGGAGGATGAGGGCTTGCAATATGGACATGGGATGTTTCTACAAAAACAATGAAAGGAAAAAACACTCTGAAAAATATCATTTGTAAGGGTTTTTTGTAACAATTTGTTTCCATCATGTATACATATGTTTCCTTTTGGCACAACTCCTTCCACAGTCAACAGACATAAAGTATAGCCTTTATGACTGAACTTCCTTTTAATATGAGTTTTACAGAACACTCTAATTAATTTCTACTTCAGAGCCTCGTGATCCAGGTTCTGCCAATCCAGTAAGTTGCCAACAAATATTTCAGTATATACAACGCAACAGTAAAAGTCATGTAAGAAACCTACGAGAGACATAATAAATCCGCCAGTTACCTCATTCTTTTCACAAAACCATCTTAAATAGAATAGTACAGACTCTCCTGGTAGCTATAACGTTGCACCAGGGGATAACAGAATAACAGGATCAGGTCATTGTGTTCCCACACTCTGGTCCAAAACCTTCAGATGCAAGTTTATTGGATTCTAATCTGAAGCCTGTTTACTTTTACTCAGAGTTGTAAAACACCAAATGCTCTAAAATAAAAAAAGGTGATGAATAAATATTTTATTACACAGTAATAATCATCAACATTTGTAGTACATGAAGCTGCCTCCAACTGTTTAAGAAAGACCTAGAGAGCATTCACTTTTGTCCGCTGCCATTTGCTCATTTCACTTCCAACAATTCAAGGCCATGGAAACTATTGGCCAGAAATTTAATTGCATAATAATTTCTGCTTTTGACAATATGCGAATGAAAAATCAATGTTCTTGTTGGAGTAATATTCAGTAATGACTACTGCTGGGTCACTCATGTCAAGGAAGAAATTTGGCCAAGCATGAAACGCCTTAGTACCCTGACGGCTTCTACAAAGAGGTGCAGGAGGTGCCATCGTTATAATTACACCTGATCACATACATCCTACGCACTACCAAGGCCAAGATCCAGACTCTCATCTACTTCCTGATCAACCAAGATCCTCAACGGAGGCCTCAATCCACCACCACCATCGATCTCTGCCCAATCCTTGGCATGAACTCCTTCCCTTTAGTCCCCAAATGATTTCGAATCAAAGGTCATCAAGCTGGAATATTACACCTATTTCTCCCTCCATATATGCTGCCCGATCTGAAGAATATTTCAAAAATGTCTGTAGTATTTCAGACTCTTTCAACCTTACAATGCACTGACTGATGTTGTAAAAGCAAACACACACTTACTTTGCACAAACCAAGTTTCTACTAATAGCAATGATATAAATGATCAATTGATCTGAATTGGTGTGGCTGTGCCAGTGGAAACTAATGGCACAGTGGCGCAGGGGTAGAGTTGCTGCCTTACAGCGCCAGAGACCCAGATTCGATCCTGACTGGGTTCTGTCTGCACGGAGTTTATACATTTTCCCCGTGACCTGCGTGGGTTTGCTCCGGGATCTCCAGTGACCTCCCATATTCCAAAGACGTACAGGTTTATAGGATAATTGTCCTGGTATAATTGTAAATTGACCCTCGGGTGTAGGATAGTGTTATGCCCCTGACCCACTTAGGAAACCTGAACGGAAACCTCTGGAGACTTTGCGCCCCACCCAAGGTTTCCGTGCGGTTCCCGGAGGTTTTTGGTCAGTCTCCCTACCTGCTTCCACTATCTGCAATCTCCGGCAACCACCTGCAACCTCCGGGAACCGCACGGAAACCTTGGGTGGGGCGCAAAGTCTCCAGAGGTTTCCGTTCAGGTTTCCTAAGTGGGACAGGGGCATTAGTGTGTGGGGATCGCTGGTCGGCGGGGCAAAGGGCTCGTTTCCGTGCTGTATCTCTAAACTAAATTGAAATAAACTAATGCTCTTCTTAAAAATGAACCTTTCAGGTTTTTGATCGCGACCTGAATCATGGGAATTTTGAAACATTATTTAATATTTTGTTACAAAGGTAACTGAGAACTTCTTTGGCACTGGAGAGATGCATGAACTTGATATGCTTCCTCCCAGTTCCCCTGCTGCCACCAAATTCTGTTGTGAATAAAGTTGTCGTTGTTTGTGGAAGGAGAGGGAAATGGACACATAGGGGAAAGACTCCTGGTGGATGTTTGTTATCCAGTGAAAAAGGCTTGGGCTCACCAAAGGGGCAGAAAGAGTTCAACATGAATTTGAAGAATGGGGTGGGGGGAGGGGCATCATGTGGAAATGGTTGAATCAAGGGAGTTTGAGTGGCCCGAGAAGAATCACCTAGAGCAACATAATTTTAAGTGGGATTTACTTGCAGCTGCCTCCTGTTGCAGACTCTGGCCTGGAATCTGCTCTGGAAGTCCCCTGTAACTAATAATAAAATGAACCTCGCAAACACGGTTTCTTCATGAGCAGCCTGTGACATTTCCAAGCATGATAGAAATGCATAGAATTGAGACACATGTTCTGCCTAGTTGTACGCTATAGGTCTGGGTTCCTCAGATGTATGGAGGGCCTGCAAGAAAAATGCAGCGTCCTTGATTTTCCTTAAAGTATTTTTATAAAACTCTAGCACCTCAACCCCAAGAGATCGTATTCCTCAATAGAATTGAGACCAATACAATTTTTAATGAAGAACTGCAACAAACTGCTTAACTTTTAATCTTCACACGCTGAGCAGTGATTTTTCATTGTGCTTGGACCTCAATATACTTGTGCATATGATAATAAATTCAACTTGACGACGTGAGAATATTAGGAAGTGTACTCACAATAATTTGCAGTTGTAAATAGGACTTAAGTTATTAATTCATTTTATGCAAGCCCTTTTCCTTCTTCTCCCACCCCTCACCGTCGACAACTTTCAAGAGGTCAAGCAATAACGAACCGGATGAACTACACAGCCACAATACTTAAAATCAAAGAATACTTAAAATCAAATACCTTCCTCCAACATATTTTTTTACTCACAAGCTACTAGTTACTTGAAGTAACCGGTAACTTCAATAACTATATAAAATAAAATATAATAAAATGACATTATTTTCGGTATGCAAGAAAAGATTTTCTTAGACAACTTACAAATTAAATAATCCTAGAAAACAAGAGTATACTCTCTCCACCAAAAAAACACTGTCTACAAAGGACCCTGTCAGAATAGGTAGCTTCTTCCATGACTCTTGAATTTGAGAATGTCTAATACAAGAGGCTGACAGTTGTGAAAGCGAGCAGAGGGATAAGATAACTGAAACAAACATCTTGTACATCAGGCACACCAAAATTAATCACAGCCCAACTGAAATGCTGACATTTCTGTAAAGTGTCATTCGAAATGACAGCCCACTGGGAAATGTGATAATTGGTAAACAAGGTCTCTCACCTATTTGTGTGACCTTTTGCCCAAATGGGCACACAGCCAGTGAACAGTGGTCTACAGGCCACTGGCAGGCTTCAGTGATCACAAATAGTGGCATGGGAGAGTACCATTATAAGCCAATGCAATCTCATTATGGTTTATTAGGATTTTCTTAAGGTGATTCTTTATTCAGACCCCAGGCAAAGATGCAAATGTGTTACTGAAAGCCCCTTAAAAAATACCCACAGGCTAGTCCTTGGTATAGTGTGTGGGCCAGGTCTTTTCTCGTGTCCTAATTAGACATGTAGGGATTCAGATGACTAATGCAAAAACAGGTCAAGCAGCAACAAATGGCTGCACATGTACTGGCCACGACCAGAGTTAATCGTATACTACGAGTGCACCAGTAGATGTACATCAATTTGATTTTTTGGTACAATTAATCTTTGGCAGCTGGTTCAAGCACTGTGTTTTCCGTTCCGTTTGGTTCAAGCATTGGAACTTATAAGCTCCAAGCTGGAAAAGGGAATCAAGACAATAACAGGAGGTGAGTGCAGGGAACATCAGGCTATATTTTAATTAGCAGAGTTCCTCATTGTTGATTAGAGCTCACCCCTCCCAACACAACAGCCCTTCGTAAATAGTTATATGACATGGTTCCTCAAGAACTCATTCAGCTTTTTGAACACAAGTATCTATTGGGGATTAATACCTGCTCTTTTACCATTCAGGTTCCATTATTTTAATAGATTATCTACAGCACTAATGTACATTAAACTTTACGCTCCTTTGAAATCGAGGCTACAGGGAATATTTTTCTGTCTAATGTAATGTAAATAATAGATATGGTTTTATAAAATTATATAGCCCTGGGTTATAATATTCCACGACCACATTCTGATGTAAAATACTCTACCAGCATTTAAATAAAACATAGTAAACAAAGAAAAAGTATTATGGAACACAACTTCCTAAAACAGCTTCATTCCTCCGAGTCCAAAAATAGTATGATGCTCATTAATTTATGAAATTACTGAAAAAATTACACTTACAGTCAATTCCGTGATCGTTGGAACATTGGAAAATTCTTTAGAATAATTACAGTATCCATCAAACTGTACCTGAACTGAGCAGGAAGTAAAATAGGGGGAATTTTTATTTCGATTATTTTCAGGGCAAGTCAACACATGTTGGAACCTGCTATGCTGTTTGACATCAGGTGAACTAACAGCTGAAGAGGTACTGCACATAGTAACAATTCCTTGAACAAGGAATTGTTCAGCATGAAGCATTATATATCATTTTCTCTAACAAGGTTTAAAATTATGGTGCTTCTGGTGTAAAACATTAACTCAATTGTAAAGTTGTAAAGTTTAATTGCAAAATTAATCACTTGTTGTTGAACTTCAAAACTTTTCACCAGAATCTATTTAACGTTACAGTAGATCGGATCACTAGTATTATAAAATCAAAGATTAAACCAACCTCCATGATATTGCTCACCAGAATAGTTTTAAACATTGTGAATGATATTGACAAAACCTTACATCATCTAAATTATTTCATACTCCCACCTGAAGCTCCAACTAAATTGCAAAGAAGACATTTAACATATCTTGAGAGCACAATAGGCACTTATGTCACAAAAAAAATGTCCAGAACAGGAGCTTTAAGTTAATCACATTGGTCAAGAGAAGTAACTTCTTGAGCCATGTTTGATTCCATCCAAGAATTATGGATGTCAAAGCAATAAGGTGGAATTGGCAAGCATGTACTGAAAAGCAGAGAGAGCATTTGAGCTCATCTGTGGTGCACTGCAAATATTGCAGCTTTTGATCTAATACTCATTCCTTTGAGCCTTGTGCATTAAATCAGCACTTTGGGAACTTTCTCTGAATGTGCACCATTTGCTGACGATGGTCTTTTGGTAACGGGAATGTGCTAGAATTAGTGCGCATGGTTCCTGCAACTTGTCTGACTGTATAACCAAGAATTGGTGGGATCAGGGGTGGAAAATAATATATTAACTCAGTCAAGATGATTATGGGCAGAGATAAGAGAGCAACAGGGTCTCGACCCGAATCGTCACCCATTCTTTCTCTCCAGAGATGCTGCTTGTGCCGCTGAGTTACTCCAGCACTTTGTGTCTACCTTCGATTTAAACCAGCATTTGCAGTTCTCTCCTAAACATAAAATCATGATTGCTTTCAATGATACGACAATTTAGATTAGAGTTTACGAGGCTCAATAAAGGTTGTGAGAAGGTGGGTTCATTTAGCGACACAAGGTGTTCTGAATGAAGAAGAAACTAAAGTGAAAAGTTGTCTTGAGCAGCTTATTTAATTTCATAGAATTTTAGAAAAATCTAGCAAGAACAGCAGGCGTAATGCTGCTCTAGGAATCCCGGAGGTTAGGAACTGAAAGATATGTACCATCTATTCAACCCAACATAAAAACTTCTGTTTTTGCAGCCATAAACTATTGTGCAATTTTAATATATTACAATATTTTGTGCACGGCTAACCCAAACTTCAATCTGAACATCTGTGTAATATAATGTCTGGGCATGCATCCATGTTTTCCCACACTAATTAACTATACATCAGCCAAAAATAAATGTCATATTCCTCACAGAGCACTGGCAACTGAGCGCAATTATGTGATTCTAGTCATTTGCCTAAATCAGTACAATATTTTCCTGAAAATAAAATCTGTAAAGCATTCATCCTAATGCCCCAACAACATGTAAAGCACTTTTCTACAGCGGCATGCTTCAATTCAACGAGAGTTTGGGGGTAAGATAATTTGAAACATTTTCAACAATAATGATAAAATCTCAATGTTTTATTCTCACAGCGAATTACTATATTCATATCAAAAATACATTAAGGGAGTGGTATTCTGTTTCCATCCCCAAAGGAAAATCATGTGGCTTTCAGGGTACCGCCTGCATTATTTGGTGGGTGATGTACTGGAAAACTTAAGGGAATGTCACGAGCACAGGCAAGCCTGCAATACCAGCTACATCCAAGGGTGGCAGTGTGATGGGCATTTGAAATACCCAGGTTGACTCATCTTGCCCAGTATAGATTCATGGATAGCTTCCACAAAGAGGACATCAAAATACATGGCCTAACACTGAATTGCAAATACTTCTTTAATAAATAACTTCACATGGTCATTTTTTAAAAGGTTAAATATTTTTACATGTATCTCCCTTTCATGGCTGTTGTCCCATTCATTCATACATACCCTGGTTTGATCACTCAAGGTTTAATTAATAATCTTCACCCCTGTATATCCTTTCTAAAAATTCCAATGGTACTAACACTTTATTCCATCTTCTGAGCAACCATTTCATTTAAATTAATGTGTGATTTGAGTAGAAATCTGTGGTTAATGATTAACCTTACGAATAATCTTGTCAACATTATCATCCATTGTGTTAACCAATTCAAGGTGTTAACATATTACAGGTCATTACTCATTGAGCGCAGTGGAATAGCACTGGTCACTCTGATGGATATCTCATGCTATTGCCCCACCCAGTCCGTGGAGGTATATAAAATCATGTGGGGGCACCGAAAAGGTGAATGGTCAGAGTCTTTTCCCCTGTGTAGGGGATTCTAAAACTAGATTTAAGATTAGATTGGAAAGATTTAAAGGAGATCTGAGGAGCAATCTATGCACAGAAAGTGGTGGGTATATAGAAAGAGCTGCCAGAGGTAGTGGGAGAGGTGGGCACAATTACAACATTTAAAAGATATTTGGGAAGTAACATGGATAGAAGCAGCTTAGGAAATTATAGGGAAATGCAGGCACATGGGACTAACTCAATCAACATGGTTGGCATGCACAAATTGGACAAAAGGGTTTCAAACACCGTTCACACACCAAGTTTGATCCAATTTAATTCTCTAAAGAACAAGCCTATGAAGGAGCCACTGTGGCTACAAAAGAAAGCACATCAATTGCTGCAATCTGTAGGGATGAAAGAATTGCTATGATGCTGTTCATTTACAAAGCAATCAGTGATGAAGATGCATGTCCAAACTTATAATTATGTGAAACCGGGGGGGTCATGATGTGCTCATCCAGAAAAAGCTGTTAGAGAAAGCTTGGCGAGTGGCTACAATATACTTTAATGCAACCATGGTACACTGATAATAAAGGAAATCACTCATCAGCCAGGGCTGTGAGTACAGGAGGTCAGACATCCTGTTATGGCTGCACAAAACGTTGGGAAGAGCACATTTGACATACAGTGTGCAGTTCTAGCTACCCTGCTCTAGGATGGATGTCATTAAACTGGAAAGAGTGCAAACAAGATGTTCATGGATGTTACCAGGTCTGGAGGGTCTGACCTATCACAGGGGGCTGAATAGACTAGATATTTTCCCCTGGAGCAAAAGAGGATGTTAGGTTAACTGATAAAGCTGTATAAAGGGGCATGGAGATGGTGAATAGCCATAGTCTTTTCCCCAGGATAGGAGTGTTCAAAACTAGAGAGCATAGGTTTAAGATGAGAAGGGAGAAATTTAAAAAGAACCCAAGGAGAAATTCTTAAACACAAGAATGTTACTTCCCAAATATATTTTAAATGTTGTAATTGTGCCCACCTGTCCCACTCTCTGGCAGCTCTTTCTATATACCCACCACTGTCTGTGTAAAGATTGCTCCTCAGATCTCCTTTAAATCTTTCCAATCTAATCTTAAATCTAGTTTTAGAATCCCCTACCCAGGATGGTGCATACATGGACCGAGCTGTCAAAGGTAATCAATCTCTAAAGGACAAAGGACATTTATTGTCACATACACCAATTGGTGCAGTGAAATTTGAGTTACCATGCAGCACACAAATAAGATAAACACAACACTATAGAATTTAACATAAAAACATCCCCCAACAGCGGAATCAATGTTTCCCACTGAGAGAGAAGGCAACAAAGTTCAGTCCCCTTCCTCTTGTTCACCCATTGTCGGGGCCTATTGAGGCCTCCGCAGTCGCCGCAACGGTGTTTAAGGCCCTATCGCCGGGATGATGGAACTCCGGCGTTGGAAGAACACTCTCAGCGGCCTGGAGTTCCGAATCGGCCCCTTCCTACCGGAGACCGCGGCTCCCGAAGTCCACAGGTCGAGCTGGGCGGAGCTCCAACACAGGCGATCCTCGGCGAAAGATCCCAGGCTCCGTGATGTTGAAGTCGGCAGTCCTAACACTCCTGAGCTCCAACACGGCGACCCCGGTAAGACATCACCCGCTCCGCGATGGTACTTTAGTGCTGCGCCGCTGCTGAAGCTCTGGCCGGTCTCCGGCAGGAAAGGCCGCGCCAATCCAGATGGTAGGTCACGAGGAGGGCGCGAAGATGCTGCTCGGAGGAAAGACGCATCCTCGACCAGGTAGTGACTGAGAAAAACAGTTTCCCCCCCCCCCCCACCTCACGTCCCACATACAAAATACTAAATTACCTCCAAAACAAAACTTTTAGACAGTCTAAAAGTAAAAAAAGATGAAATACAGACTATTTGAGAAATAATTAACCTGATGGACTAAGTAAAGGATGAACTAACAAAACCATTGTACCCAATAACATGATATCTAGTTAGAAAAATCTATTCTAAGCATAATTTCCATTTTCTCATTCAGAATAGAACTCTAAATGAGAATTCTCGACTGAGGAAGGCGATTTTCTGGGTGGGGGCACATAAGCAAAATTAACAGACAATCTGCAATTATTTAAGTCTGCCTTTATCCAGTTTTAGTACCTGTATCTGTCAAAGAAAGGTAAAGATGGGAACAAATGCCCCCCTTTTACCATAACCAGCAGCAGCAACAATAAAAAATTGTACACAGTTTACGCACCTCAGCAAAAAAAAAAAAAAAAAAATCCGAAAAGAAGAACAGTAACAAAATCTTGAATTTTGAACAAGCTGACTGAAATAATTTCAAGATAGGTCGATATTGTTTCCACAATTAAATGTACAAAATGTATTGCAATTCACTTCTAGCTAACAATAAAACATGTTATATCTAAAGAAAGTATAATATTGAAAAATCTTTAGTTGGGCTGTTAGTAAGTTGAAATTATCTTTTTGGAACAATTATGTGTTGATCTATACAGCATCCTAATGCAAGGGCATTGTGATATCAGCTGATGAGCGTTGGTTTAAAAAAAAATCAGTCTTTCTTATTGGAGATCCTGAACACATCCAGTAAAGTTTACTTGAGAGTTGCTGCCATCTGCACTGCGAGTCAATGCAATTGCATATGGACAAACTCCGCGTGAATGCAGCCAGAGCATTCAATAAAAACATCAAGAGAATTCAGAGAAGGAATCTTAGGGCGAGACTGCGTCAAAACCCATTGTGTTTTATTTGAAAATAGGCCAGTCATCTAGTTGGCCAAAGGGACTGATAAAGTAATCCAATTTTTATTGCTCTTTAACTTAAAGATTACCATTAAGTTGGATTCATTGAGACTCCAAGAAGAGGTCAATCTTCAAGCTCCCACTCTATTATCATTGCTCTCTCTACCTTGATCACCTCTGGCACATCTTATCAAGGTCATGTTCAATCCAATGAAAAGTGGGTCTGCATGCAGAATAGAATACTAAAGCTCTAGGAATTATTTTTTTTTAAACGTTGACTATCCTGCAGTTTTGCATATTAACTTTTTAATAAATCTATAAATTAATTGGGAGTCAGTACTTAATTTCAATTGAACATAAATGCCACCAACACTTGCCCGAGTGCAGAGAGTGAAACCTTATTACATGACTTCTCTATGTAATTCAGAGCATCCGACAGCTAAATGAAGCCCTCCTCTACTCCAGTCAGTGTTTGAATAGTGACACAACAGCATCAGGTTCATATTCAATACCCTGCCAGTAATCAAACCAGGAAAAGTTAATTAGGCAGCAGGCTAATAAATTCAATGGCTCCAAGGCTGCATCTTACAATGATACGTAATTTGAAGAAAAGATAACTGCTTTGTGGGCAAGTTTGAGATAATGGGCTGAAATATTACACAAACAGAAAAAATAATGAAAAATATGAGCATAAATTTTGTAAGCAGATTAGTTGGTTCAATTTTAAATATTTCAGAATCAGTAACATTATGTATTGAGGTGTAAGCTTTGATTCTCTCCATTCCCTATAATTTTAATCACAATTTGTTCAGGCATGTTTTAAACGCGACTTTGATTTGCTCGCCCTCTTTTATTCTCCTCATATAAACTTCCTGGCTATCCCTACGAATGCATAAAAACACAAGCAAAGACTAATTCTACTGATGCTGTAAAATGTCATAATCACAACTTGTAAGAGAGCCCAATAAATGGCTCTGTAGACCTGATGCTGTCTTGTATCTTTTCCTCAATGAAACTGATGTGAACTGCTTATTTTCTAAAGCACACTATAAGATGACAGAAGCATTATGACTGCTCATATGTTCTGACTAACATTTGCCACAAGCTATATCTGTCAGCATTAAATAAAGCTGCATTATAAATGTAAACAAAACACCCACATCTACAAAATGAGCTGTCCTCTATGGCTGTAGGCACAACCCGAACCAGCTTATTGACTCAGCTTGCTCTTTTTATTTATTCTTGTACAAAGATGTGCATTTACTTTAACCCTGGAAGCTTACTTTGCTTAAAGGAAGTTGTTTGCTTCCTGCTGCATATTGAATGGACCAGTGATGACAAACATACCTAAATGGGTATGCCATTAGATAATCAAACACTCCAGAAACTCGTGCCTGATTAATCAAAGGTCAGCTGAGATCCACAGAGATTTGGGGAGGGGGGGGCTGGGATTTTCCTTGCCTTTTGTTTTAAAATGCAGTAATTAGTTGAAACAAAATGAAAATGAACACATCATCCAAATCTAAAATTATAAACAGAATCACATTACTTCCTTTGGAGCTTGTCCAATATGCTGTACATTAATAGATTTCCGCATGCAGAATATTCCCGTGTTTTCCAAAAACACAAGGAAATCAACAAAACATTCAATCTTCAGAATTTCACATCATAACAATATTGAAATAAACCTATAATTTATCGCTTTTTGCATTCATCATTTTTTTTTAATTGCAAACACTGTCGCTGTCTGTTCACCTCCCTAATCTTATTATGACAATCCATTCACATATAACAGTACAGCACATCTAAGTAAAGCCCCAGAAGTTGGTGCTTGCTGTCAACCTAATACATATTTATCTCTTACACGGCATGAAGTATCTGACAGCCAGAGCAGATTGTACATTTTTGGGGGAACGAACATGTACCAGACTGACATAAGAAGCACATTCCGTCCCAAATTACTGCAGACAGTAGGAGCCAATATACCTAACACAAGATTCACCAGATGATCTGAAACCAATATTCCTCCAATTGTCGTGCTCAGTTTTCAGTGTGAAAGATGCATTGCCACATTTGACCTAGTTTGTAATCAATATACCCGTCTTTAAGAAGCACAGAGCATCTCACATGAATTAAGAAAAATATTATAGAAAAGATAGCTGAAAATCAGAATCTCCGTCACAAACAATTCTTTGTTATCATTTCCACCTGATCCACTGGGTGATTCCTGCATTTTCTGTATGCATGGAAATAGGTTGTTACATTCTATACAGCACGGGACACAAGCCCTTCAGCAAACTCATCCACACCAGCCAAGAAGTTTATCCAATCTCACATTTGGCCCAGATCCCTCCAATGTGTTCCTTCCCTCTCCCAAAGCTTTATAAATATTAATTGTACTTTCCTCTATCACCACATACGTTCCCTTGGCTGCACCAAATAATAATTCATGAAGGAATGAATTCTAGACATACAGAGCTTTGTACAAGCACAAATACAAATCTAAAACCAATGAGGAACGACTGATGAGTTAGTAATTCTGAATATTGATTATACCGAATGTAACATTCATAGGCCATCATATTGCTCGTCATGGTCTGAATCAATTTGGGTTTTTTACGAACAACATTCATACTGTTTCTTTAAAGCTATACAGCAATAGCTTACGTTAGCTTCGGTGTTTTATATGCTAACGTGTGAATACCAGCAAAAACCGTCTATTCAGAAATGACACAAATACAGGCGATTGTGGATATTGGATTTTTGGTAACGCTTTAAACTAAAATGGCTGGGGTGGAATTGCAGAAACATCTGTTGCACAGGTATTGAGAAAGCTAAAGAGTGGGAACAAAATGAGAGATGATAACCAGACTGTCAAGAAAGGAGAGTACATTCAAAAAGTATACAAATATTGGAGTACGGATACACCATCGATTTTCCGGCAAATGATGGTCCAGCACAAACCCAACAAAAT
The DNA here is from genome assembly GCF_010909765.2 of Amblyraja radiata. Lineage (NCBI taxonomy): Eukaryota > Metazoa > Chordata > Chondrichthyes > Rajiformes > Rajidae > Amblyraja > Amblyraja radiata. Next base: position 22,836,998 of record NC_045987.1, on the reverse strand, counting down.
TAGGAGAGCACACTTGAAATTCCCGTGATGGCCAGACTAGTTCACTGGGCACCCACAGAGGGCAATGCGTGCGACGCGCGCTCTTTTAGATCTTGTGCCTCCATCCCAAAATAGTTAATTGTTTTTATTATTATATGTTTCTAGCAGTCCATGGTGCTTTAGGGGCACGGGAGGGATATAATTTGTGGGTCAGAGGTGTATTGTTGAATTATTATTACATGATCTCAGTTGGTCCATCAAAATGGATAATCAGGAGTGGGGAGAAGAGGGAATGACCGGGGTGAAAATGTTCCTTGATTATGTTGGCTGTTCTCCTGGACTGGGCCACATCCACGTGAAGAAGAACTCAAATGAACGTATACGATGATTTTCTAGATCAGTACGTTAAGGAAGCAGTGAAGAAATAGGCCCATTTAGATGCAATGTGAAAGGGTTAATGATTAATATGGTGCCTTTAGGGAAAAGTGATCATAATATGATAGAATTTTATTTTGTTCAACCCGAAGCCAAGGTCTCAACTCTAAACAAAGCAAACTACAAATGTATATGGTGTGGGTTGGCCATGGTAGACCAAGTAACTACATTAAAAGGTATGACACTAAACAAACAATGGTTGATAGTTAAAGAACACAAAGGGATGACAAAGGTTGTGGTCATTACTGTGGGGGAGGAAGGGAGACTGAGGAAGATGGGTAAATAATTAAATTAAAGGGGAACAACCCGGCCATTGCAGCGTAAGCAACACTGTTCCAAATTGGCCAAGCTGAGCCTGGCCAAAGAGGATGCTCTGAATCATGTGAACTAATTTCTCCTGACAATGCATTAAACAGGTGTTACATGGGGAACAACATTGCTACATGCGAGCATGACACAGAAAGCTGCTGATCCACGCACGAGTGATTTGCGACAGCAGTCAAATTTCCAATGAGGTGTGATTCAACAAGGAAACCACCACTACCTTGATCACTCCAGGGAAAACGGATTTTCATGCACATCACATCAAAACAAAAATCACTGCACAATCTTATTCCTAGGCCAAGATTTCCACTAGTGGTTCAATGAGAGTCACCCCACCAAAACAAGAACAAGTAGTTGAAAAACGATGGTATATTTCCTTGTGTAATACATTGTACACAAACTTGCTGTGCATTCAAAGATGCTTGCTTGCACAAATAGCTGCAGTTTGATTTGTTGTAACGTGCAAAGGCACCTTGTTGGCATGGCATACTTAGTAGTGGCATTCCCATTGAAATATCTTATTTCAGAAATCTGGACTATATGCAATAGTGAAAATGTTCATGTGCCACACATAAAATAGATTTACACTTGCATGTCGATGACTTTTTTTTTACAGTTATAAGATCTGGATTATTCTGAAATATTAGTTTAGTTTAGAGTTACAGCGTGTAAACAGGCCCTTTGGCCCACCGGGACTGCGTCGACCGGCGATCCCCACAAACTAACACTACATTCGCTAGGGGAAATTTACAATTATACCAAGCCAATTTACCTACATGCCTCTACGTCTTTGGAGTGTGGGAGGAAGCCAAAGATCTTGGAGAAAATCCATGATGGTCATGGGGAGAAAGTACAAACTACGTACAGACAGCGTCCGTAGCTGGGGTCAAACCAGGGTCTCCGGCGCTGCAAACGCTGTAATGCAGCAACTCTATCACTGTGCCACCCACGCCAATTGCACAAATTTTAACTAAAGTTATTTCTTATCACAATGCTGAGTTCCTAATTTTAGTCATGTTAGTGCAGAGAAGCACTAAGCAAGAAGACAGATGCCATTTTAAGGGGAAGAATCTCCCAAGTTATTTTTAAGTTCCCTGTCATTGTCAACTTAGAAACAGTTTTAAAAATGGTCTGAAGGCAGGCAATCGATAGACAGCTCCCAATGCAGTCTAAAAAGCATTAACAAGAAAATAGATGATTTCAAATCAACCAAAAAAAGGGTAGCATATGGAGTTACCTGTTTACATTCAATGGATTAAGTCAATGTTACCTACATTTGATAGCAAGTCTCAATGGCCTGGTAACCTTCATCCTTGTAAATCTTCTCAAAGGGATCAGAGGAATATCTAAGAAGCAGCTTTTAATCATCACTGAAACAAATTCCTATTTTTAGGTTGGTTCATTTATGCTAAGGAAACAACAAACAGATGACACCAGAAAACATAAATGATGGAGCTAATGGCTACTTTGTTTAATAAGATTACAATAATACATAGTGTTTACATTTCTCAATGCATCAAATATGATTATGTCAAGATCAGTGTGACGGGGGTTTATATTTGCAGCATGAGAGATGTGGGCAGGAAAAGTGCACAAGGAAAATTCTTGAACATTTTATTTTGTCAAATAATTTGGTTTTCCTTTTCCCTAATTCTTCCCGATGTTGCAAGTGGAGAAAGTAGCAGAAGCCTCGAAGCTCTGCAAATGCAGATATGAAAGCAACCACTGGGAGATGCCCAAGAGCAATCCAGAATGGTTGCCATTCCTTCCGGGAATCTGTTCTCCACTGAGGCAACATATCAATGGATGCAAACCAACACCAGAGATTTCTGTGGTAGCAATATGCTGTAACGTTGTTCTATCTCAATGTGCCAGTGAAGAAGCAATGCATGCAATTATTGTGTGAAAAGGCAAGGAGAATAAAAATAAGCAACTTATTTTTCAATAAACTAATGTTTCTCCATCAAGGCTTTTGGAACTATTTTTTTTTAAGCACCCTGGAAAATTGAACTGCAATAATAGAAAAAGCCTGAGATAGCATCTAAATGGCTGCAATTTTTACCATTAAATTTAATGGTTACTGAATTCACAACAGCTGAGGAAAATGTCTGCACTATTAATGCAATGTACCGTACTTGTTTCAACATTCAACTTCTATTTAAATAAGAAAGGCTGTTGCACTCATATAAATGAAAGCCAGCCACAAGGGAACAACGCACACTTCTGTGCAGGTTTATAAACACTAAGAACCCCCCTTTCTCCCAAACTACCATTATTGCTTGAGCAAAACAAATATTCAACCACAAACCACTAAATCATTTCAATTCCCATTTCCAAGTATAATTTAATCTTCTTTTGTGACACTTGATGCTTACTTCATCATGGAGTAATGACAGATTAAAAAGTTGTTGAATTAAATATTGAAGAGGACTGCAGGCGGTTGTGCATTTTTAAAGAAATAACGCAGACTGAAGATGAAATGCGAGGCTAAAATGACTGCTTCAAATCATACGTGTGAAATATTCTTGGAGCCCACATACTGTACTTTAAAGTGGGGCCTACTGTGATGTAACTGCTTATTATTTTGCTCATTAAAGTGCTCTGATAGCATTATTAACAAGAGATTATGTTTTTGCATCAATTTTCTCTGCCTTCCTCACTTCTGAAGATATTATGGTCTGACTCCTCAGGCAGAGACAGTCTTTCCTTCTCCATTGCCAAAATTCTATTCCCAGTGGTACTACTCCTGCAGGCACTCTGGGTGAAATCAGTCAACACAGAACATAAAAGAGGTGAAATTCCTGACCTTCTTGAACTGTAATGCTCAGCTGTTCACGGAGTAAAGCCACTGGATAATCAGCAAAACAGTTATTCTAATACATGGGCTTCTCTGATAGATCAGTAAGTTCACATATTAAAATCTGAGTCACACAGATAAGGTGCCAACTGCAAAGTCCAGTCCTTGCTGCATTGACAAATCTCAGCTGCAGTGACAGTCGGGCAGTACTGAATCTCGGACCAAAACGGAAAATTACCCATTGATCCCACTCATTGCTGTTAATTAACGTCTGCTGGGGAAGTGCAAATATGTGAACATCAGGTGAGGTGGAGCACAGCTTTAACTGTAACGCCACGTGCAGCTCGAGAGCTTGCTGGGGCATGGTCAGGCACACATAAATAATGGCCAAAGAGCAACCGATGCCAGTGAGCCCTTCAAAATAGGGCACGAGTCTGTTCTTTGCGAGGGGTTAAAAGTTGTAAAGCACAAAAAAACATCAGAAAGCCATGCAGATATTATGAATCATACAGTTCTAGTTGCATTCATGCACTTAATTTGTGTGGAGACAGACACAAACACACACATGAAATGCGCATGTATTTCAAAATCAGCATCACTTTGCTTGAAATAATTGAAAGAACAAATTGAGTCATAAAATTGCTAATATTATATTCGTTAAACTGCTATGTTGCAGAACCTTTAATTGCATGCCCAATATTCTCTCCACAGTATATACTTTATACCAGGGTGCCTGAACATTAGAGCATTTCTGAGACTGCTGTAAGCTTCTCCTTTAAGCATTCTCATATCAGATAAATATACAATAACTAAAAACAATCAGCAAAAGTGTCCACCATGCCCTTCACACGTTCACTTCATGTTGTTGTATGTTCTTCATTCAGCTCTATTTAAGAGATCTCATTTATCGGCTTTCTAAGACAGCATTTTCTCACCAGTACTGACTGCATAATTAATGGGAATGCACTCTAGTGTCATGTGCAGGGCCTTTTGGTTTACTTCTCCAAGACATTTACAGCTGAATATTAACTACAGCAAGCAGCAACACAACAGGGTGGAAAATCAGCTTGTCACAGATCGGCTTTGATGCCACATAAAGAGCCCGCATCAATTCCTTTCCCCCTTCTCTCTCTTGCAAGATGATTAAATGCAAAGTCTTGGCTAAAAATATAACTCAATCACATAATATATACAAAGTGATCATTCACTCATATTATATGCATGGGAACAGGTTACAGACCACAATACATCCAAGGGAGTTTATAACATCATTGTAACAATGAGGTCGATTTGAAACACTGTCCTAAGAATCACCAGCAGGAATACTTGTTTAAACAGTTACTGTGAATTTTAAGGTGTGAAGGAGGAAGCAAACTTTATATTAAGCAGCAATAATACTTCACACTTTGCAAAATGTTGTCCTCTTCTTCTGAAAATAGGACCAGGAATTTCTCTTGGGATTATCTTGATTGGCAGCCAGACGTTTGACGGAAAATTCAAATTGACTGCACAATCAAGAGAATTTCCACTGAATATATGCAGCTGATGAGATGCCCATGCAAACATCCAAGTGATTCGGCTTGAGGCTATGTTCCATGGTGCTAAGTATTCTGCCGTGTCTCTCTGAAGTGACCAAAGTTCATGTTGTAGGCTTGAAAGCAAATCCAGAGTATAAAAGCAAATCCAGAGTATAAAACTCAACAGTGAAGTAACAGCCACAATTGGAATCCATTCCACACCCAACATTGATACATGTCCCCAATAAAGAACTGCTGGTGTTTCAGTGCTGAATGGGGGGTCAAGGAAAGAGTGTTCACGTCGCAGCCACCAATCTTTCCACCACCACGCACAAGAAGCGCAAGACAGACACCATTGTATGCAGATGCCGAGAAGTGTGTTCAGCTCTGGCTGAACAATTTCTAATCTTGTGTGTGGACTCGATAAGACGAAGAAGAAGTGTTGAATGGATGTCTCTCAGTGTGATTATAGTACTCACTAAACATGCTCTTTGAGACACCAGGAAAACAAGTGCAAGCACTTTTAGAAACAAAATCTTTGTAAGAGATGGGGAATTTATGTGGAAATAATACCACTAATTCATTTATACCCTACAGCTATATAAAGCCCAGATAAGAGCATACATGTAACACTAAAGCAGTCTGGGCCACCACATATAATAAGGATATTTTCCCCTGGGAGGGATTGTGACATAAATGTACTAGTTTACATGGTTAGATTAGTAGGTAAGGTAACAGAAACTATAGGTTGTGGGTGCTGTATTTCAGATAGTTAAAGGGTGATACAATTCAAGTTCAAGATATCCTGGAAACAAGATGGATTTAAAAAAGCTGTTTCTACAAACCGTGGATCTACAACTTGAGACAAGGTAAAAATTAGCGACAGTACTTTCAGAAGTGAAATTCGGAAATATTTCCGCGCAGACTAGCTAAAAACTGGAATTTCTGAACAGCAAATGACAATTAATGTAGATCAACTATCAGTTGTAAAGTCAGGGTGATAGCATTGTACTTACAAAATTTCTCAGACATATGTCATAACGTCCATCTGATGCAACTAAGTAATGTTAAGTCACCCAGAGTTTAATTGCTATTCAGTTAAGAACCTAGTAAATTACAATGTACTTGTTACTTTCAGATTGCACCTTTGAGGCAGCCTGTAATTTTAAAATCAGTTAATGATCTGCAGCAGAGGGTAATGTCTGCAATTTGTAATCTGCAACAATCATTTTCAATATTTTAGATAGTACGATAAAGGAAAGCTGGGTGTAAATTATGGAGCAACTTTACTTGGAACCAAGGTGTTCAGAAGAGATCACTCACAAAGTCAGTGACTACTGAATCAGATCACAGGACATACATAGCACCCTAACAATCATGAGTTATCTAGCTATCTAGGCCATCTAGCTCTTCGAACTTGTTCCACCATTTAACAAGATCACGTGATTATCAACCACAGCACCATTATCCTGCACTATTCTCATTCCCCTGCACTAAACTGATATTCCTCTCTTCCCATAAAACAGGGAAACGTCAATAATCCAGCACACACGGGATTTTGGTTGTATCAGACTGGTGGAGTTTCAAGAATATTTTATGTTCCCGAACACACTTGAATTAGTTTTTATATGATGTCCCATAGTATTATTACAGATTATTTTTTGAACGGGGAGCTTTACTTCTCTGTTCCCGTCCTCTCATAATATAAAGCAGCATACCATTTGCACTACTAACTGCTTGCTTCGCTACATGTTAACTTTCATTGACTTGTCCACAAGGACAACCAGGTCCCTGTGAACATCAACAATTTCTCACCATACTCTGCTTTTCTATCTTGTGCACACCAAAGTGCTGACCTCAAAACCTTTCCACGTTGTATTCCAACTGCAATAATCTTGCTTACTCACCCAGTTTGAAGCCATTTCTCCCACTCAAGTCTTTCTCCCACTCAAATTCCTGCCTATTTGGCTCAACTGCAAACTTAGGTATTTTGTTCCCTTAGTCAAACTGGTGAAATAGATTATGACTAACTGGGGTTCCAAACAAAATTCCCAGGGAAAATGATGAAGGCCCATTTATTCACACTTTTTACCAATTCACACTGTCCATTAGCCCCTATTCCTTTTAAAACAAACTCTTGCATAGGTCCTTATCAAAAGTATTCAGAAGATCCATGTACATTGGTTCCCAGTTATACATTTTATCAATCACAACCTCAAAGAATTCCAATAAATTAATGTGACACCATTTTCCTTTCATAAATTCAGCTGCCTATTTATTCCTATTATTCTTTGCAAGTTTATTACATCATTCTCAATTGCAACACTTCTTATAAATTTTCTCATCTCCACCAAATACATCTTCCTAAAAAGGACAAAATTTACCTCCAATGCACAGGGCACAAAAAAGCTAAATTTCCACTATCCCACGGTTGTGGTATAAACTTCTAGTGTCCAACCTGAAGTTGGACAGTCACATAATCTTTGTTCACATGAGCAAAATAAAGGATTCTGAAATACAAGATTCATTTAGGTTTTGAAAAATAAGAGAAAAAATATATAGAGATAATCACATGCAGCAACACATTTCAGCTGTATCAGCTTGGATTTTTCATCACTGCAATTCCAGGGATCGATAAGATAAAGAAAATATCTGTGATAGCGAGGCCAGGGTTATTGTGCAATAAAGTGTACAGTCCTCTGGTAAAATGGGTTAAATGGGGTGGTTAACAGATGATAATACAGGCAAAGTGTAATATATATTGTTTCTTCAAAAACCTTATGAAGAACAGCAGCGAATAAAACTAGTGGGAGAAAATTTGGGTCAAAACATCCTTTTCCCACTTTATCTAAAACTTAATACTAACTTGTTTTCTCTCTTTCCTATTTCTAACAAAGGGTCTTAGACTTGAAACTTTAACTCTGTTTCTCTTTCCACAGATTCTGCCTGCCCTACCAACTATTTCTAGTATTTTATGTTTTATTTTAGATTCCATGCATCTTGTTTTTTTATATTCATTTACTATTTAATTCACTGCCAGGAATGACAATTTATCTTCCAGCAATGACAACTGGAAGTTCTCCTGCATTCTCTGACAAGAGTTTTGCCCTTTTGGTTGTGTAGTTCATCCTCAGTGGTTTCTCTTGTTCTTCCAGTTTTCACTAAGACTTTGACCAAAACCCACGTGCATATTTCTTTCATTAGCAAATGTCTCCAACTAGCCCCATGTGGATTTTAACTCAAATTCCACCCTTAACTATTTACTCACCCAGGATCCCAGGAATCTTCAAACTTGCCATAATTTCTCAAGGCATTGCTCTCATCGTAAACCAAGATCCACATTTAATCCATGCCCTCTCTTGACCTGTCAACTACTCTTACTCATCCTGCCTAAAGCTGTTGTGGTCCACAATCTCTTCAGTCAATGCTGTAGCAGACAATTTATTTTCTTTCTTTTCTGGCTTTAAAAATGTCAAACTTGAACATCTTATAAATTCCAATACACCTCCAATATCCCTCCGGACCTTTCAGCTTTCCCATCTCTCCCTCCAGTTCCACCTGTGTGTTTTCCCCTTCCCTTCCAATGGTCCCATTTCTGATCCCCAAACATCAGTCGCCAAGAGGCCTCAGCTGCATTCCTCTACAAACTTACTTCAATTAAATCTGAGGATTCTTCTTCCGCCACCTTCAAACGCATTTCTTTGACCAGGAGTTTCACCCGAGACTGCAGACTCTTTTCTTGTCTCCAGACTTCCTGATTCACGTGGATCTCTCCCTCTGACTCCGTACCCTCTCTAGATCTACTCCTTGTGAACTGCAGATGGGACATTGACTGCCTTGATTTTCCACTCCCCTCACTCACTCTAACCTATTCTCTTTCAATTTACACGGCTCTGCTCACAAACAACCAGCCCTGATATCATTGTAAACCTGCCAACAGGGACTACTGTTGTAGTCTGGTGAACTGACCTCAAGGTTGCAGAGGCCAAATATCAGTTCGCAGACACATTCATATCTCACTCTCATCATGCCCAACCATTGAACATCAGATCATTGCCTCCAAGAGTTACGGACCTAATTTCTTAGATAAATCTTCCCTTCATTGCATCCAGTCTTGTGCTGCCTCAGCCTCACACAACAGTGTACAAAACACCGGGCACTGCTGGCTCCTACTCAAGATCCATAAACAGCCTACTCTTACCTTGACTCCATCGTGGTCTCCCCTAGTCCATGGAACTCGTTCCATTTACATAACACCAAACTTTCAGATGCCCTTTGCCACTTTAACAGTTTCCAATTCTCTGGTCCCAACCAGCTAATCTTTACCAAAAACATGCACTCTCTCTTTACCGCCTCACATCAAAAAGGTCTGAGGGTCCTCCATTTTTTTGTTGAACCAGAGAACCAATCAGTTGCCCACAAAAATACACACATTCAACTAGGTGAACTTGTCCGCACTTTAAACAATGTCTTCAACCCCATTTACTTTTTTTTTCCGAGATCCAAAATTTAGCATTTGGAACTCTCAAGGGCCCAAGCAACAAATCAAATCTGTTAGTGCTGCACGAGTATTAGTTTATACTTCATGCTGAAACTCTAAAAGATATTTGCACATTTAAAAAAAATTGGACAAAAGATTCATAATGGCTTGCGAATGAAACAAGTGTGCAGGGATAGAGATACATACACCAAAAAATTAGATCCATTTGTGCACATTTTTATGCAGGATTTGTGCTCAAGGCCATTTTGCACACAGTAGAGTTTACTACCAATCATATCCAAGTTAGTTAGCAGCCATCTGAAAATTGACCTGCATGCTTCCAGGCAAATCACTTTAACATGTCTGACATGTTCCCAGGATAAAGTGGATATCTAATAACATCTTTTAGTGCAAAGCAGCTATTTCCATATTTACTCAGAAAAAGTAGTTGTTACAGTTCCGATCTGCTTCTCACTCATATCATAAAAAAAGGAGCAAATCCTTTGGAGCAAGATACGCAAAAGACACAAATTAATGGGTTCCCGTTGTGAATTCCACATTCTGCCCACAACCTCTGCCAGACATTTGTGCGCTCCATCTATTACCACAGCCAGTGCTGATAAGAATGTAAACATCTTTATATTTAACACCACAGTGCAACATGTTGCAGCACTGGTCCATACTTCAAGTATCTTGGGGAAACATTTGGCCCGAGGCCTCTTGAGGCTCCACCATCACAACAGGCGTGGCTACATCTGGGCCCTGCCTCTAACCAGAAAAAAGTAATCTCCTTTATTCTCCTGTCCTAAGCAATGCCTACGTCTAATGCCAAAAGGTAAATTCCAATTTCTACCCATCAGCACAAAATGAAATATGCAGATATGCATATTTTAAAGGGCATAAAATTAACGAAAAGCAGGCATCTTGTGTACATAAAACATCAGGTTTCTTGCAAAAAATTGACAACTTCTCCTTTTCCATTTTTATCAGTACATTTTCTTCTGTTCATTTCCGATGACTCTGACTTGATTACTTGTGAAACTTCTCGTTCTTCTATAGGTAAAAGCATAATTTCTTTTGCCCCAAGCTGCATCTATTTAGGTCATTCACCCAATTCTTATGAAGGATCCTGCACTGAAATGTTAACTGTTTCCCTTTCCACAGCTGTTGTGTGGTATGGAAAGTGTTTCTGGCATTTTTAATTTATTTTTATCTGCTCACTATTTATTCATAAGGGTAAATTCAAACAAATTGCTTTTCAGACAGGTTTTAAAGTGTCATGGTTGTAAAAAAAATCAATAATTTCCTGCCCACCTAATAATACAGGCTTGATAAACCCACATTATCCCCTGTATTAAATTAGCTGATCTCAATCAGTGACCCAATTGTTCTTGCACTCTGGGTGAAAACAGCCAGACTTCCTGCTCTATGCTGGAAGCGAATATGTTTGGATACAAGGGGACAAGATCAAACAAAGTGTCAAAGCCCCTGGAGTTGAACAGTTTGTTGAGGCCCACTGGAAATGACATTCACCACTGGCCACATCTTCCCATCTCCTCCTCTATCTGCTTTCCGCAGAGACCGCTCCCTCCGTAACTCCCTGGTCAATTTGTCTTTGCCTTGCAACCGCAGGAAATGCTACACTTGTCGCTTTACCTCCCCCCTCGACTCCATCCAAGGACCCAAGCAGTCTTTCCAGGTGAGGCAGAGGTTCGCCTGCACCTCCTCCAACCTCATCTAATGCATCCGCTGTTCCGGGTGTCAACTTCTCTACATCAGTGAGACCAGGCGCAGGCTAGGCGATCGCTTCGCCCAACACCTCCACTCAGTTCGCAATAACCTACCTGATCACCCCGGTGGCTCAGCACTTCAACTCTCCCTTCCATTCCAAATTCGACCTTTCTGTCCTGGGGCTCCGCCAATGCCAGAGTGAGGCCCAGTGCAAATTGGAGTTTACACCCCAGCGGTATGAACATTGACTTCTCCAATTTCAGGTAGTCCTTGCTTTCTCCCCCTCCCTTTCCCAGCTCTCCCACAAGCCCACTGTCTCTGCCTCTTCCTTTCTTCCCCCCCTGACGTCAGTCTGAAGAAGGGTCTCGACCCAAAATGTCATCTATTCCTTCTCTCTATAGATGCTGCCTCATCCACTGAGTTTTTCCTGCATTTTTGTCTATCTTCAAATAATGTGCACTAATGAGGAAGAAAGCTTCAGCGGAAGAAAGGTATCAATGGATGTCACAAGAAAGTGGTGATAGAGGGTACTGTGGATATATACAAGGATGTTGCTGAGACTGGAACATTTATGTTTTAGGGAAAACATTAACTAGCCCGAGTTGCGAGCTTTGAAACAGAGGAGATTGAAGGGAAATTTAACTGAGGTGAATAAAATCATAAGAGATAGATTTTTATGCAGGAAGTAATCAATTAACATAGCAAAATGGGTAGTACCAAGAGGGCATAAATTTAAGTTAATCATTAGAACGGAGAAGGTAGGGACCTAATAACGCGGCAGAGGAAGAAATCCTCATCACATTTAATGTACACGGACGATCATCTGAACAACCATAGAAGGTCATGAACTCTTCTTTTGGGTGGCACGGTTGGGATGGGCTGACTGGGTCCACTTTGTGCTGAAAATGTCACAATATTCTACAATTTAACATCTTCAGAATATAAACCAATTAGCAGGAAAGTTAACAACTATTTTTCAAATCTTTTGTGCTCAGATGTTTCCTCCAAGAACTCAAACACAGGAGTTTGCATTTGTTTATATCAGTCAATCAACAAAATAGTATTCACATGTGGTTATTTAATGTAATGGGTTGTGCGTAATTACAATAAAAAGTTAAATGAAAGATTACAGCGCAAGGGTTTGTCCCACATCCACAGGTAATTAAACGCACATTATCCATGCTGAGATGATCTTGCTATTCTGGATGAGTCAATGCACGAGTCAGGTGACTGTTAATTCATTTTGGCCCTTCTTTAAAGGCAGCAAATGCCTATAACATAAAAGAAGAAATTTATGATGATTGCATTTGATCTTTCTAATAAAAGGCAACAAAGTCTCTTATTTCCACATTGAGTTTTAAGATCCTGCAGTTTCCCCCCATTTTATCCAGGCAGTAACAAAGGAAAATGGCAGTGTGCTCAGCTGGTCGACTGGACAAAGAAGGCATCCCACTCATCCTTACGAATGGAACCAAATGTCATACATTTTCTAAACAATCTACAGGAGAAATATATTTATTGTTCAAGCTGAAAAATATGAGGTTTTAAAATAAAAGCGTTGCTATTGCAATAGTTCATTTTGTAAGTGATGAACAAGCGAAAAACTCAAATTAAAGAGTGTAGGAAGGGGAAATTGGTACGAAAAAGTTTGATACTTGCAACTGCAGAGCTGAAAATTCAGACACCAAATATGACAATTACATAGCGTGGATATTAATTGCATAACTTTGGATGTTTTGTGCTATTTTATTTAGCAGGTAGCCTTTATTATTTAAAAGGAACAAGTAAATCACTACCACCAAAGAAGTTAATTGATCAAAAATCCTGTTACAAATTTTGAAATGGTCATTATTTTTAAAATGAAGATATATAAAGTGCAGAAGCCTTATACAAATAACTTGCTGCAAAAAAAATCCTGCTCCCCATAACATTAAGATGACTTGATACCGCAAATATTCAAGGAATTCACCCCCACCAAGGGGGCAAAACAGAGGCCAAAAGTTCACTTTACAAATGCTGCACCATTAACCCCTTAAACACAAACTGAAGCAGATGTTCTACTCGCAAGAAAACATGTGTGAAAACACAGCAACTTTTGGTGCCTAGAAAGAGGCAGTAAATCATGAATGCACTTAAATGGCATCTATTTTTTTTCATGGCCTACTGCCACAAAATTCTATAATATACAAGTTCTAAGCCATACACAATTAACGTGCTTCACTGCTGTGGAATGTACAAAGGAAAACAGATTGGTCACTGGTCTGGACAGAGTGTGGAAGAAATCAGAGCAGCGGATTAGATGAGGTTGTTGGGTAGAATGCAACATTTGGTTGGAACTGAAACTTGGTAGGAGAAAGAGAATGTGGTAGTTGAGCGATTCCAAGAAAATACACCATGAGGAGTAAGTATTTTGTTTAAAGAATCTCTGCCCTGTGTTGGCTTCAATGACAGAGCTGGCCACATTTAACGTAAGCTAAAGCAGACCACAATCCACAGCACCTACAGAGCACGCATGTTAGAAAGTGAGCAGTCCAATGGCATTATTGCACACATCTGGGTGCACAACGGATTCCAAGGGTACAAAAGAAAACAGCATGCTGTAAAGCACAATTCAATCTTTTGTGCACACAGATATTGCTCCATGTCACTAGTTTGTTAGATCTTGAAGTGGGGAATTCTTAACCTTGGGAATTCCTAGGGGGAGCACACCACTGAAGCCAACAGCTGCAAAATAAGGTGTTCATTTTTGTAAAATCAATTTTTTTTCAAGTCCAATAATGGCAGATAAGACACATGACAAAAATATATTAGCCTATTTATAAATACATTTCAACAATTCAAATCATCCCATCCAATTTTACAGAATTGCCACTTTGGCCCGACACCATACAACGCCAGAAATCGGGGTTCAATCCTGACTAAGGGTGCTGTCTGTACGGAGTTTGTATATTCTCCCTATGACTGCATGGGTTTTCCCCAGGTGCTCAGGTTTCCTCCCACACTCCAAAGATGTGTAGGTTTGTAGGTTAATTGGCTTCAGTAAAATTGTAAATAGTCCCCCTAGTGTGCAGGGTAGTACTAGTGTACAGACTGATCGCTAGACAGCGTGGACTCGGTGGGCTGAAGAGCCTGGTACATGCTGTATCTTTCAAGTCTAAAGTAAATTAAAACCTCCTGTATGTGTAGAGGTGTTGCAAAAAGTAACTTTCATTTTGCACGTGTGCAAACAGGCTGGCAGTTTTAAATAGTTTTTTTTAAATTCCTGATTTTGAATCAGAACATTACAGCAATATCTGTACCATTCTCTATTAAAACACAATCTCAATTCCAAATAAAATGGAACCACGCATTTCTAACTAATTTTCAATGGCTGATAGAAGCAGTATTTCATCTGTATGCAAACAAGTCGCAGTATACCTTTGGCTTTGCAAGGACTCAAGCTAGACAGTGTATGCCCAGCACAATGAAGAGAATATGTGGAAAGGAGGAAGTGAATTATACAGCAAGTAGTGCACATATCAAATTCAGATTTTATATCTGATCACATATATAAAACATGTCTTATACAAATGGAAACAGGCTAAAATAATGTTATATAATTTACAGAAATACTAGCTATAGTAATGAAATTAGTTAACCTTTTCCACCACTCGGTAAATATGAAATGGTGAGCATGACAATGAGAGTCACATACCATGTTTTCTTCCATAAATCTATATTACTAAAAGTCTGATCTTGACCACTTCCCGTTGTTCTCTATATTGATTTTAGGCTGTGATTTTTGGCCATCTTACTCAGAGTCCCCCTCCGCTGCGCAGAACAAGTGGATTTTTTGCATAGATGAAAAATAATAGTTATTAGTGTTTAAAAAATGTTGAGAATCTCTCTCCTGAAGGCCACGACCCTTCCGGAGGGACTATAAAATCCAGAGGTGTTGAGTGCCTTAGTCAGTCTCTGCAAGATGGGGGAGCAAGAGGGTCACGTCTCTCAGTCTGAGCTGTGAATACAACCGAACACATGTCTACTAAACTGTGAGTGGCGTTACTGACCTGTCAGTGCCCTTAATGTGGTTTGAAAATATAGTTTGGAAATGCTAAAGCTGTGTTGCCTTCGGTTTGGAAATGCTAAAGCTGTGTTGTCTTTGGTTTGGAAATGCTAAAACTGTGTTGCCTTTGGTTTGGAAATGCTAAAGCTGTGTTGCCTTTGGTTTGGAAATGCTAAAACTGTTTCCTTTGGTTTGGAAATGCTAAAGCTGTGTTGCCTTTGGTTTGGAAATGCTAAAGCTGTGTTGCCTTTGGTTTGGAAATGCTAAAGCTGTGTTGCCTTTGGTTTGGAAATGCTAAAGCTGTGTTGCCTTTGGTTTGGAAATGCTAAAGCTGTGTTGCCTAATTAAAGTTGCCTTGCCTAATTAAAGTTGCCTTGCCTTCTATATAATTAAAAGTCTAATCTTGACCACTTCCTGTTTGCGCTTTATATTGATTTTAGAAAAAACGCTACCACGTATGGCTGTGATTTTTGGCCATCTTAGAGTCCCCTTCCACTCATCAGGTGCCGAGGATTTTTCCCATCGATTAAAAATAAAAGAGTTATTAGTGTTTAAAAAATGTTGAGATTCGCTCTCCTGTCAATCATGCCATGAAGGCCACGTTCCTCCTGGTGGGAGGGGGGAGGGACTATAAAACCCAGAAGTGTGGGCGTGGCTCAGTCTCTGCAAGATGGAGGAGGGAGAGGTCACGACTCGCTGTCTTTAGTGGCCTTGCACCCTGCTTGAAAAGTTATGAAACTGCACTTGAATTTGGTGGCCTTGCACCCTGCTTGAAGTGGTAAGAAACCGCACTTGAATTTGGTGGCCTTGCACCCTGCTTGAAATGGAATTTCAAGGAATAGCCGTGAGTCAACTGCCAGCCTACCAGCCGTGAGTGAGTGAGCTGCCAGCACAACAGGCTTGAGTGACTGAGCCGCCAGGCCAAGGATCCTTTCGGCCCACAATGTCCATACGAGCCCTCTGGAAACCAGTCCCTTCAGCCCACAACACCCATACTGGTGGAGAGGAGGAATATTGCGTTGGGGGACCAGCCCTCCCATGTGATGCTGGGACCCAACGGGTCCCACTTAGTCTAGTCTTTCATAAAAATAGGTGAAGAATTTTGCTACACTGCTTCTGTCTTAATTTAGTTAATTATTTTATCATTTTCACCTTTTACATTATTGCAAGTTAGCAATGGAGTCAACATTACAACTAGTCTGAATTGCTTAAATTTCATACAGAACACAAATCACTGAACGAGCCATGAGAGGATTCAGAACAGGGCTAACTTAATTCATCCTATCTGTAGACCATGCTCACATTTTAAATGGTGACTGTGCACATTTGAGAAAGTGACATTCTGAGTGTGCGCGTGTATGGGAGGGTAGAGGATGGAAGGTTATAAAACAAAGCAATTAATTTAGCCTGGGGCACAAGGTCTGTTTACCTTCTGCAAGAAGGCAAGAATGGAAAATGGAGATAGCAGTTCACTCTGAGAAGGTGCTATGATGTGGTTAATTATTTTGTAATACAGCTGGATTGCCTGAATGGGAGGAGAGATCTGAATGATCTGCACAAAAGCCAATTTTATTGCTGCCCAATAATGTAGTCTTAAAAAGCCATTGTTACTATTGCACCAAGCCAGACAATAAGCTGAATTTAGTTGGAAATGGTAGGCTCATGACTCCCACATAAACACGGAAATCCCATTTACTGGTCCAGCCTCGCTGTCCATTTTGAAGCTGTGGTCCAATGGTTTACTACCCACAGAAATCAGTGGAAGAGCAAAGTTTTCTGTGACTCTATGTTTATGTCGAGGAATCTGCTTCTGAACCATGTGGCACTATCGATCTGGCAAAGGATCCTTGAACCCGTTCACTTGCACAGAGTGTGTGTGTGGGCAAAGTAAAGGAAGAATGAGTTTAGGCTACATTTCTTTATTTACTTTGTTTATTATTATTGTTATTTAAATGCCCTTCAAAATATGTTTTAAATGTGTGTAGGTGTAAATAAGTAAACGCATGTAACTATGTATTTCTTTTCCAATTTAAACAGAGAAAGCTTGGCACCCCTGACAACTGGCAAAAGCTGGACCATGCTTCGCAGATGGTTAAAAGTTTCCATGGGTGTTTTGTGATATAACTTGCACCGACTTGTCCATATCACTCCATTACATCATACTACACTTAGGGCATTTCCACGCAGCTCAGGGACCATCTGGACAACGAGATTGTCTTCCACACTCAGCAAAAGGGAATGGAGACGCAGTTGGCGAGTGCAGGTGGTAGGTCCGACTCAGAAAAATCCAAGCTATTGAGAAGGCTGGGATGAATTCTGCATCTTTTGTTCAATAAATTAAAGTAACACAACATTTTCCTTTTTATCTTTGTATATTGTTCTCTCCACGTGATTTTATATTATTGCTAATAGCATTGGAGAATAATATACTTTGTACTCGATTGTAAAGAATACATGCATGACAACACATACGCAATAGAACCTGCTCCTTTAAAGCAAATGTGTCACTGCTAGCCTTTTAGTTTGTACAGAAAAATATTGGGATCTCAAGAGAGGCAGAACATTATTACCTTAGCAAGCTATTTCTTTTTCACATTATCCAATTCAATCAATAATCAAGCAGTAGGTTTTAAAAATAAATAAATACAGCTCATTTCAATTCAAAGAACAAAAGATTCACTCACAACAAGCAATGCCTATATTAAAGCACACATTTCCTTTCAAGAGAAACTGATTTTTCACTCACTCTGAACATCCTTGGCCTCTCTCTGTATTAGCCTAAAGGCAGTCTGTAAATTACGCTCTCTTTAAATTACAGTAATTTGCCTGTTTCTGTTGAATTCGCTCCTTCAGACATATACAAAACCCATTTCCGCAGATCAAATTCACCTTCATAGATGTCAAGAGCAATCGATGGTCAGTGATTTGAAATACTTTTGCACATCAAATAAGGGAAAGAAGGAGCTTTATAAATGCCGTTTTTTCTTCACCTACTCAATGTTACATAAAATATGGCAAAGGGCAGATTAGGCTGGAATAATTAGTTAATTACAAAAGCACTGAATGCAAACTCTTCTCGTTAACAGCAATTTTGAAAATCCCTGCCATTCATCACAGCAGACGTTACTTTTCTTGACAGTTTTTTTTTAAATGCTCCTAATGCAGGCCAAAATAGATAGGGAAACTGGAACAGATCTTTTTCAATATTTCTCTACAGTGCTGAGTTTTCCCATTGGTTTTGATTCTCAACACAAAGTCATGAAGTCAAAATCTTAAAAAGTAAAGTATCGAACAAAATGGTTTTAATAAACCGAGTAGAACCAGAATGTAACCAAGGTACATTAAACAAGGCAATAGGATGGTCACTATGGTAACTGTGGGCAGTAATCTGCCAATAACACATAGGCAATGGAGCAACAACTCTTAAATGCAAACGGTTTCATCTATTCATCAAATTAAATATTGAATTTGTTTAGATTGAGTTTAGGCAGTCAAACAGATATTAATCCTGTCAAAAAAATATTACTTTTAAATGAGTTTTTCCTGTCCATAAAATTAACACATAAGTCAGGTGGTGTCTTACATCAAAATACACCATTGAAGGAGTTACTGTATCCATATTAAAAAGTTACAAGAGGTGAACCACCATATATATCCATCCCATCCAAAATGTGTTCATACGTTGAGTTATTTTGATTGCTTTCAAACTTTTTCAGACACACAAAATACATTTCATAAACTGTCACATACTGTATAAACAAAACAGACTCCTTCATTCTGCCAACATCGCTGCATGTTGCCACACAAAATTGAACTGATGTTTATGTGCTGACTCCAATATCCAGCAAACAAATACATTTTGCTGCATACAGCTGCCTGAACAAGTGTCTTGCAGAGTTTCAGAGCTAAAGCATGTAAACCTGGTGCCGCTAGAAGTGCTATTAACTCTTGTCCCACCCAAACTCTCCAGCAGAAATGCCATCACTGCTAAGTACTGCTCATCCTAGTAATGCTATCAGTAATGGCACACTCGCTCAGCCCCGATACTCTTCCCAGGCATGGTCTTCTCCAGCTGCAGCTTAATTTCCTGTGACTTGCCTAATTACTGTAATTAAGGATTAATTGCCATTAATTATTCACACATAAGCTCATCGCAAATCATGGGGTAAATGTCTTATGAAAGCTGCCATACAAGCCATGTATAAACACACTGGGATGCTCCAGGCAGGCAAATCTATCACTCAGCCCTGAAGCGAATCCGTGCACTCTGTTAAAGAAATGCTCCATGTCCCTCAAATCAGCCATTTTTTCCAGGTAAATGACATGTTGAACAATGGAGCATGTTTCTTATTCTAAAATGACAAACAGGTCACTATGACAAAAAAACAAAAACAAAATGAAGCCATGAAGTGGGAAGAATTTATTGTTGACACTAAAATACTGTTTAAAGAGACCCATGAAGTTATATCAATACAACTCTTACTTTCTAAATGCTGCCTGGGATTGTTCTTTTTAAACAAAGCAAAAATGTTTAATTATGATGATACTGCTTTTTGCAGCAGACTGATGCACAAAACGTTTTAATTTAGATACATAACACTGTGTCTCTGATTAAAACATTTATGTTAATGGACCTTCTGTCGGGTATTTAACATACCACAGACTGCAACATTATCTACAGCTCTTTTATTACTGTACTTCTGTATGGAATCTGCATTAGACAAAGGAATTTTACAAAGCGGGCATTAACCTAAACGAAGAGATCTGACCAAAGTACCAACCTAATCCAAGCATCCCAATTCTCTTTGCAACATGTTTAGCAGTATTCAGCTGCTTCAATGCTTCAAAGTCCAGAGTAACACAGTTATTGGTATTGTGACCTCCTCCCTCCATTTTAAAGAAGAGCTTTTCACAAATGACAATATAAGAAACAAATACACAATATCTAACCAACGGAAATAAATACCTCTTGCAACAACTATTTTGAGATGTTCCTCAATCTTTTGATCATTCAAATTGAATCGTAAAATCTCCAAATTAGATTAATTTTCATCCTAATTTTCACATTAGCGCAGTGAATAAAGCTAATATTTTACGCTAAACGATCGCTCTTTATATTCTGAATAAATAAGAAAGGATTTTTTGTAGTATAGCTAAGCATAATTTAGAAATGTTGTGCAAAGAATTGACCTTATTCAGCGTTAACTGAACTACATGGAGCACTGCAGGTTACTAATGTCTTAGTAGATCCGAGGATCCTTGTCTCTTCTATGTCTGGTGGACTGACTATATTGGTTTCCATTTGCAATTCCATTTCAGTCTGAAGAAGGGTTTTGGCCTGAAACGTTGCCTATTTCCTTCGCTCCATAGATGCTGCCGCACCCGCTGAATTTCTCCAGCATTTTTGTCTACCTGAAACCATCATCAGGTTGACTGTTAGGGTGTTTGTGGCTCAGGTGAAGATCTGTTGAAATCCAGTTGGGAAATCCTTCTGATATTTAACAGTTCACTGACCACTGGGTTAACAAGCCAAATGGCCATTTCAACAAGGCAGTGTCAAGATAGTTTGTATCTGCACTGCCACCTATTTCATTCAGTACAACACAAAAGAAGGGGGGTAAATGCAGCAAGAAAACAGACAAAAGAGTAAGTTTTAAATAAACTACAACATTTATATTTTCACATCTTCAGATTTCATTGAAATATAGATGACCAGGCTATCTGTTGTTGGGATTTATTTGTGTCTTTATAATAATCATACGACCATACTGACTGATTTCTATATTCACAAATAATTGACTGATTTCAATCTTCACAAAGTGTTATAAGTTTCTTAATTCTATAAGAAATAACCAATCAAATTAACGCATTGAAAGTTTTTGTGATGAGTTATCGGAGACCTTAGATCGGTATTCAGCTGGACTATTCCATTCAGACAAGGTGGACTATGCTTTGTAATCAAAACCAATTTCTCCAGTCAAATTGCTTTCAGTTATAATTACAATGGGAACCTCTTAATTAGAGCACCCTGTGGTGAGCAAAGTGTTTCTTTTATCCAAACAGTCCTATTAACTAAGCAGTGTAGAATGAAAAATAACTTGGCTCCCAAAATTATTTCTTCATCGAACACCAGCGCCAAGCATTCTATCACTTTATATTTACTGCACATCATTCTAAACAGGGCTGGGTTTGCATTTGGTTTTAAAATGTCATTGCTCCTATAACAGTAGAAGTTCATCTGATACTTTTACGCAAGTTCTTACTGCTTTTTCTTTTTAGCAAGGTGAAAATAATGTAGTCGTAGCTGAAAAATTTTACCAAAATGCAATCCCTTCCCGTTGTTATGAATAAATTAATCTCTCTACGCACTTCTTGCATGCACTGCATCAAATTTGTTACTACTTATGTGAACCGCGGGAACAAATCCCTTCCTTTATTACTCACTGAAGTTACACTAGACTGTGGAACAGCATCCCTCTTCTCATCAGAACTGCTCCCTCCATCGACTCCTTTAAGTCTAGACTTAAAACTTATATCTACTCACAAGCGTTTCTTGAGGTCCTCTGAGGGAGCGCTGTATGTATGTATTCATGTATGTATTGTTAGATCTATGTACCAATGTATGTATCACGTTAGTACCTGTACTGATGTAAAGCACTTTGGTCAACGAGAGTTGTTTTTAAATGTGCTATAGAAATAAAACTGACTTGACTTCACACTGACTCCTTGCTAGTGCACACCAAATAACTCCATGTGTAGGAAGGAACTGCAGATGCTGGTTGATACTGAAGATAGACACAAAGTGCTCAAGTAACTCAGGCAGCATCTCTGGAGAAAAAGCATGGGTGACGTTTCGGGTCAGAACCCTTCTTCAAACCATCTTGCGTTAACTATGAATACCAAACTCTCTACATCTCATACTACATGTGGATTCATGTCTTTTCATTCATAAATGTAAAGGCAGAAAAAATATATATAAACCTACAATTTTCTAAACCATTGTAAAAACCTAAGTTTTGCACAGTGTTTCATGTGCACAAAAAGTATCAAAGTGAAAACAACTTAAACGTTTCAATTTTAGCAAGGTGTTTGAGGTTATGCAGCCCTTAAGCCTTTAGACACACACTGATAATGATACCTAAAGCTGCTAAAACACTTATCATCCCAGTTCACAGATGCATTACCATCAATGTCTTCTAATTGATACTTTCCTATTTATCGTCACCTTGCCACTCAGCCAGCTGCCGAACAGTGCCATGTCACTTTCCATTTATGGACTCCCAACTCCCTTGATCTGGGTAATTAGAGTTTATGTGTTAATTGGTGTAAATACATAGATGGGGCTCGCAGGCATAAATTTCAAACCCAAGCCATAAATTGTGTGACTGATGAGCAAGGAAAATGCTTAAACCGGAACAAGTGTCACGTCCACTTCCATCATGTGAAAAATGCCGATTTGTTTGAAGACAAAATTGGAATGTTTATGTTTAGTTAGGATTTAACGAACAGAACAGTATCTTCAGCTATTTAAGATGTATTGCGGCACGTGAGGGCATAAAATCATTTCCTGATACAAAACAAAATTGCTGGTGAACTTCATTGGCCTTTCTAACTGTGAGATTATACAGTCTGTGTGAGCTTCAATGTACACCTCTTATTTATGGTCATAATTACAATGCGGCAGGATTCTTCATCACAAAAAAGTTAAAATGAGTGAATGCTATAATTAAAGAACAATATGCTTCGGCTTTATCCTTTGTGGCAAATAGTTTGAAGCGGATTTTTGACTTATTTCAAATTGGTAAAGGAAAATATATGACGATTTTTGAAACAAGGGTTGATTTAAACTGTGGTATTAAACCCCCAAGGAGAAGTACCAAAGCCACTCTCTTAAAATTAACAGATGTCTGCCAAACAGTTTGAAACAAAGAAATGCAGATGCAAATGTAATCAGCATCCAAATGAGCTCCTTGCAAGACCCTTTAAGGCACATCTGAGTGCAAGCACTGCCTACCTTTCAACTTGCAAATGACAGTGTCACTGAAAGCCATCCTTCCATCAATAAACCTGGGTCATGAATATACAAAAGCCAGCAGCAAGACTGCATACCTCCTGCCGTTAAACTTGGCCTAATTATCCAGGCATTTTTTCTCTTCATTTTATCCAAAGGGTACACTCTCAGTCAGCTGTTGACCAGCCTGAGCATAATTAAGGTAGGTCATGCACACTGACCCCCATGTGGACAACTAATATAGTTAAATGTGGACACCAAGTGTCATCTTTCTTATTCATCAGTACAAAGTTCCCCACCCCTTTAAAATACCAATCTGCTGCCATTTTTAACATCCCCCTCTTCAAGCTGTCATCTCACAGTGGTCGCTGCCAGCAGAGTGAATTAGCATTCTAACTGATGTGCTGCTATTCTCAGATGATTTACTGTGGTAGGATAACTAATGGCCTCCCTACTGGAAATGGAACCAATAATCAATGTCTCATCAATGTAAGAGTACCAATTAGACCCTCTGTTACACAGCCACAATACCAGAACATTCCAGCCAAGGTCAGAAACTGTCTCAAATATACAAACTGGTTAAAAGAACTGCCATATCTATCATTTGACCAATCTGATTAAGCATGCTAAAAAAAGAGAAAAGAAATGGACTGCACGGCAAGATTAAACGAGAAAATGTTCTTCAAACAACATTAGAATCTTATAAGCAAAGCAACATTCTGTCCGTAATAATTTATAGACAGTCATGATAAATACTATTTGTACATGACAGACACATGAAATAATAAACCTTGCTGCTATAAACATTACCAAATACTGACACTATTGATTTATTAAGTCCAACAGTGACATCAAACAGAATAACTGACACAAACAATGTCGTTGCTTTAAGTGCCGTTTGTCAGCGATTAATTCTGCCAAACAGGTTTAGTTATGCTGTGACTGCTGTCTAGCACTTGTCAATCCAAGCAAGAATTACTAGCGCCACACGCGTGGAAACTCATGCTCAAAGCTGTGCTGTTAGCCCTCATTACCCCAGTCATTGTAACTGAGAAGCAAGTCTAGCCCCTGTTTAATATGCATGTTAATTATGTAAATTATTAATTGGGCTGGTGCTTTAGGTCTTGTATTTTATGCCTGGATTAAGTAAATAATTGTATCTAGCATCATTTTAATCCTAACCTGTGAATGACATGAACTGGTCTGAAACTGACATTCATATGATTTGGCTTCTGCACATCAGCACCATTAGGTTACATGTGTAGGCCATGCTCATGAATATCTGCATGCAAGACAACGAGAGTACACTTTAAGGGAAACTGCTTCTAGGCGTTCTTGAGCTAGAACTCGGAAAATTTGCTTTCAATACAATAACTGCACTTTAACGGATGGATTTGCCCAATATTACAACATTATCCAAACCTGACGTTCAGGAACTGTCTTAATGTAAAGGAATATTCTTTCTGGCTGGAAAAGAAAATAATAACTTTCAGTAATTCCTAGGAAGTTAAGTAAAAAATATTGCTTCATCTTAGGCAGTCTCTTGGGATCGAGGGTAATTTGCTTCCACTCAGTTTCTGTGGGTTCTAAGGTGACTGATGAGGCCAATATTGCTCCTGCAGAGCCGTTCACAGATGGGGCAGGAAATGCCTGACAAGACAGGTGTGTTTACGAGATGATATGCTCCTTCTTCTGTTCATCTGCTCATGATACGGAGTCTTCAGGTTCTCAATGCTGCACAGAGAAGCTCTCTCCATTTTGAGCCATCTTAAGCCAGGGACTCCCAGGAGTATGTGGGTTTGCTGCAATTTTTGAGGACACATTTAAATATTTTTATTTGTCCCCCTGATAAAATCTCCTCTTGGACAGAGCTTGGAATTCAGCACCTTTTTAAGGTTCTGTTGCACTTGATCTGCTCTAACACGATGGTTAATGTAATAAGAACCTCAGTGCTGGGAAAGTTAGAAGACAAAATGGCCCTTGATTTTGTTTTCATCTTTCCAGTGCATTTGGAGCATTTTGAGGAAATAGTACTGGTGGTATTTCTCAAGTTTTATGTAAAAGTAGTCGAAGAGTCAGAAACAGATGGGAAAGAAGTGATCAATGATGCACGAGTTTTATGTCCAGTCTGAGGTTTTGATTTGCCAACACCCTTCTCCTCAGTCACAATGGTGCACTAAAGATAATTGTGGGTTTCATAATCAGAATATGCTTTTACTGAGAGCTGACTCCCAAGAGAAGTGAAGTTGTCTATGTTTGCCAGATCTCACCATGAGCCAGTTCTAGCCTGCCCAACCTTTCCCTTTCGCTCAGGATGCCAGTATAAGGATTGTACCTTCTTGGGCTTGAGAGAATGTGTATGCAGTGACTTGGAACTTGGCCTCCACCAGTGCAAAAATACATACACCAGCTATCTACACTATTTTCCTATATGTCAATCCTAGAGGCATATTTGTTCAGAGCAAGAACAGTTCACATTGCCATGGAGAGGAAATATTATTTTGGCACTCCAAAGGAAATGAAAAATAATGCAGAATTACACTGTTGAGAGCCATGATGGAGCTTTCCAACCATGCAGAAACATACCAGGTATGGGGATGCAATTACTGAGCTAATTTCTTGTGATATGTTGAATTAACCATGACTCTCCGAGATACCTCACGTTCCAATATCCATGATTTTCCATACAGTTGGGTAGATCTTTTTTTCCCACCAGAGATGGTACAACGTTAGTCATAGTAGCAATAATATTAATCCCCTCTTTTGCAAAGTCATCAACATTTTTAGCATGCTAATTTTTTTTAAATTTTTTTTTAAATTGGAATATTTTAAATTCACATTTAATTGTCTTAATGTTAACATATTTATAGACGATGATTTTTAACGTCATCATATAACCCACCATATATTTTAGAATACACAATTATAGCAACATTAGTAATGTAAAATAAATTAAGAATGAGATCCCAACTTCAGTTTACAAATATGATTAATGGCACCATTCCAAAATAGATCAAAAGTTTAATATTTAAAAATGTATAGTTAATAGCTAAAATGAAAGGGAAGAGTGCAGCAAGCGGGGAGAGCAGTGGACGTGTGGGATCATTAAAACGTGGAGAACGTCTGTAATTGCGAGAAAGGGATTCTAATCCCAAAGTAAATCAAGCAGAAGCCCAGCACGCAATTTCTGATAAAATGGGAAGCCTGTTGTGACATTACAGTAAGTTTGGCAGTAAAAAGAACCTGAAACTCCTACCTGTAGAGCATCTCTCCCTTAAAACAGCACTAGCCACTTCAAACACCCCAATATTTAAAACAGCTACAGTACATGACAAACATTGTTGAAGGAGGGAATTCCCAGATGGTCATTCAAAATTAAGCTTTGTCAAGACATCAGTGAAGTATGAATTATTGACAGGTCATACAACTTTATCTAAAAAGAGTATGAGTTGATGTATTTCCTCTTTATCATTAAATCAAAGTCATATTGACAAAAAATTTAAATTGTGGTTGACGTGGATTGAGACAGCCAGTATTGGCATGATTGGAGAACTTGACATACATTGATCCAGTCATTCAGATACTTATCTGCTGACAATGTTGTGACAAAATACAAACATTCAAATGTTTTTTAGTCTTCGGTGCATAAGTGGGCAGTTAACATATGCAGAAATAAGAAATGTAGTCTAAATGAGATGGAAGTTCATTCAATGTGAAGTCAGCATGTCACTATGTACAGTGCCCTCCATGATGTTTAGGACAAAGATCCATTATTTATATATTAGCCTCTGTACTCCACAATTTGAGATTTGTAATAGAAAGAAATCACATGTGGTTAAAGTGCACATTGTCAGATTTTATTACAGGGTATTTTTTATACATTTTGGTTTCACCATGTAGAAATTACAGCTGTGTTTATACATAGTCCCCCCATTTCAGGGCACCATAATGTTTGGGACACATGGCTTCACAGGCATTTGTAATTGCACAGGTGTGTTTAAACACCTCTTTAATGCAGGTATAAGAGAGCTCTCAACACCTAGTCTTTCCTCCAGTCTTTCCATCACCTTTGGAAACTTTTATTGCTGATTAACAACACGAGGACCAAAGTTGTGCCAATGAAAGTCAAAGAAGCCAAAGCAACAAAGGAGTTTGTCAAAGCGAAAAAATGGTCAAGTCAATCACCCAATCTGAACCCAATTGAGCATGCCTTTTATATGCTGAAGAGAAAACTGAAGGGGACTAACCCCCCAAACAAGCATAAGCTAAAGATGGCTGCAATACAGCCTTGGTGGAACATCACCACAGAAGACACCCAGCAACTGGTGATGTCCATGAATCGCAGACTTCAAGCAGTCATTGCATGCAAAGGATATGCAACAAAATACTAAACATGACTACTTTCATTTACATGACATTGCTGTGTCCCAAACATTATGGTGCCCTGAAATGGGGGGACTATGTATAAACACTGCTGTAATTTCTACATGGTTAATCCAAAATGTATAAAAATGGCCTTTAGCCACATGTGATTTTTTCCTATTCCAAATCTCAAATTGTGGGGTACAGAGGCAAATAAATAAATGACGGGTCTTTGTCCCAAACATTATGGAGTGCATTGTGGAATGCTCAACACACATAACTAGTTTTGTGCACCATTTCTTGATCGTTAAATATCAAATTAATTTCTGCATTAATCAAAATACCATTCCATGAAAAAAATAACTATTCTGTAACACAACTAATGAATATTGCATCCAATTGAATACTGTAAATCATTAAACATAAGGGATCAAAAATAATAATTGAATCCATCTTTTCAAGCAGCAAACAATTTTCCTCATGAAACATCAGCCGAAATACATATACGGATGTCAGATAAACTAGGGGAACGGATTACATTGGAGGAACGGGTGAGTGGTGGAAACGGGTTGCGTTGGGGGAATGTGTGAGTATTGTATTGTTGCGTTGGGGAAACGGGGCCCAACGGGTCCCACTTGGTCTAGTTTATCATATATCTGTACAAAGTGGACGTTTCGATTGTAATCATGTATAATCTTTCCACTGACTGGTTAGCACACAACAAAAGGCGTTTCACTTATCCTCAATACATGTGGCAATAAACTAAATTAAACTAAACTTAATGACTATTTCCAACATTTCCTGTTTTGATTTGAAACTCAATTGTTTTTTTTACACCATTTCAACAGTATTGAGTAATTAAATACAGGAATTTTAATATTTTGCTTAAATGACACTGGCCAATGAAATGAAATACTTCTGAGATTTTACCAGTTACACAATTGATATGTTGCGTAGAACAGTTAGTAATACAGTAAGAATACTCCCATGCATGTAGAATACAGAAGAGGAAAGTGATTCATAGGCTTCCAAGCGCATGATGTTCACATACAGAAAGACAAAGGGCAAATAGCTGTGCATCATCAATCAGTGGACAATGCACATTCGCCATTGCTGCTGGAAAACTGGAACATAATGAAGAAACTGCATGGGACAGAAACCTGTACAAGTGTAAGTTATGCCATTATCAGGGAAATCACGACTGAAGTCATAAAATAATGGGCCGCTTATCATAGTGTTCTTTAAAAAAAAAGAAAGAGTGAAGAAAATCTTCGAAGGTCCTCTGTATGCCAGCTTCCAATGTCCAATTGGTAGTCGGTGGAGTGGAGTGTCCACTTCATTCTCACACCTACCATTAGTTTAGGTAATCTATGGGGGTTAGCCTCATTATTTGGAAGATAAGAACTTTGAAGAACTCCCACCATGATAGATCCTGCAGCTAAGTTCACTCATTTGACAGTTGCTACATACATCTGGGATTCATGACACTCATAAGCATGAGTCACTGCACATCCCGAAGATCGCTCTACTGCCCATACAGAAAACTCATGGGCCCCTTTCACAGTGCAATTTTGGTGTGCACGCTTTAACTTGACTCTCCTAATGACTCAGTAAATAGTTGTATCACCCTGTGTGGTTTTCCACAGCAACTTTGTTCCTCAAAAATATTCCCTCCACAAGCTACACAAGTTCTTTCAATTGATTAGTACAAACAAGACTAAAACCCAGTAAAACATACAATCTCCCATAAATGCCTGATGGCATCGTAGACTGCTTCTTTTAAAGTCTGAAGAAGTGTAACAGCCCGAAACGTCACCCATTCCTTCTCTCCAGAGATGCTGCCTGTCCCGCCCGGTGAGTTACTCCAGTATATTGTGCCTAGCTTCTTTTAAAGAGTTGGGTGTCGGAAGATAGTTTATAGATCTACAGCCTGGGAAACCAGCATACTGTGTGTGTATTGTTTTAAGTTTATTTTTACTTTTATTGTGAACATTTAAAGTAAATGACCTCTTTATTATTAAAGCCTCACAGACAACTGTCATCTTTGGCAACTCTCTATCACCTCAATTCCTAATGAGGTCATACACCCCAAGTTGAGAACCATTGATCTACACCACATGAATTGAATTCATCTGACACCAACTCCCTGGTCCAGCCTCCTTTTAGCACACATGGTTGTGCAGCAATGGCTAATATTGAGTGATGACATTTATTCATGAAAATCTATGTCACAACATTACACTGAAGATTCTTGTTTGCTAATCCTATGCTTGGAAATTCAAAACATGGGAAAAATGTTTGTCCAAATTCAAAGCTACAACTTTAATATGCAAAAGGCAGCAGAAGGAAGCAATGGTCCAGAAGCTTGAAGATTCACACCTCAGAATGCAATGTAAAGTTGGGACTCTAATGCAGCTTGTAGATTAAAAGGAAAAGCAACTTCACGACTAAGAAAAAAATGAAACACAAAATAGCAAAGCAATAGAGAAGCTGTCCACAGAAAAAAAGAAAAATAATTGGATTATGAAAATTCCAGACTGTTAATTATCTAACATTCCCATGAGATTCCCAAGTTGGAAAGGCTACATAAAAGATTTACGAGGATGTTGCCAGGACTCGAGGGCCTGAGCTATGGGGAGAGGTTGAGCAGGCTGAAACTGCTTGCAGTAGGATGAGGGGTGATCTTATAGAGGTGTAATAATCATGACAGGAAAAGATTGGGTAAACGCACCGAGTCTCTTGCCCAGAGTAGGGGAATCGAGAACCAGGGGACATAGGTTTGAGGTGAAGGGGGAAAGATTTAATAGGAACCTGAGGGGTAACATTTTCATACAAAAGGTGGTTGATGTATGGAGCAAGCTGCTGGAGGAGGTAGTTGAGGGACCTTTGGAACGTTTAGGAAACAATTCGATAGGTACATGAATAGGACAGGTTTAGAGGAATATGGCCCAAACACAGGCAGGTACGACTAGTGAAGATGGGACATATTCGTCAATGTGGGCAAGTTGGGCTGAAGGGCCTGATCCACACTGTATGACTATTGGGTTTTTATATTTTCAAAAGGGGCTTCAGTGCCCTCCATAATATTTGGGACAAAGACCCTTCATTTATTTATTTGCCTCTGTACTCCACAATTTGAGATTTGTAATAGAAAAAAAAAATCACATTTGGTTAAAGTGCACATTGTCAGATTTTAATAAAGGCCATTTTTATACATTTTGGTTTTACCATGTGGAAATTACAGCTGTATTTATACATAGTCCCCCCATTTCAGGGCACCATATTGTTTGGAACACATGGCTTCACAGGTGTTTGTAATTGCTCAGGTGTGTTTAAATGTCTCCTTCATGCAGGTATAAAAGAGCTCTCAGCACCTAGTCTTTCCTCCCGTCTTTCCATCACCTTTTGAAACTTTTATTGCTGTTTATCAACACAAGACCTCCACATCTGATGACAGAAGAATTCTCTCTATAATAAAGAAAAATCCCCAAACACCTGTCCGACAGATCAGAAACACTCTTCAGGAGTCAGGTATGGATTTGTCAATGACCACTGTCCGCAGAAGACTTAATGAACAGATACAGAGGCTACACTGCAAGATGCAAACTGCTGGTTAGCCGCAAAAATACGATGGCCAGGTTACAGTTTGCCAAGAAATACTTAAAAGAGCAACCACAGTTCTGGAAGAAGATCTTGTGGACAGATGAGACGAAGATTAACTTATATCAGAGTGATGGCAAGAGCAAAGTATGGAGGAGAGAAGGAACTGCCCATGATCCAAAGCATACCACCTCATCTGTGAAACACGGTGGTGAAGGTGTTATGGCCTTTGCATGTATGGCTGCTGAAGGTACTGGCTCACTTATCGTTATTGATGATACAACTGCTGATGGTAGTAGCATCATGAATTCTGAAGTATATAGACACATCCTATCTGCACGTTCAAACAAATGCCTCAAAACTCATTGGCCGGCAGTTCATTCTACCGCAAGACAATGATCCCAAACGTATTGCTAAAGCAACAAAGGAATTTTTCAAAGCTAAAACATGGTAAATTCTTGAGTGGCCAAGTCAATCACCCAATCTGAACCCAATTGAGCATGCCTTTTATATGCTGAAGAGAAAACTGAAGGGGACTAGCCCCCAAAACAAGTATAAGATAAAGATGACTGCAATACAGGCCTGGCAGAGCATCACCGGAGAAGACACCCAGCAACTGGTGATGTCCATGAATTGCAGACTTCAAGCAGTCATTGTATGCAAAGGATATGCAACAAAATACTAAACATGTACATGGCATTGCTGTGTCCAAAACATTATGGTGCCCTGAAATGGGGGGGACTATGTATAAACCCTGCTGTAGTTTCTACATGGTGAAACAAAAATGTATAAAAATGGCCTTTATTAAAATCTGACAATGTGCACTTTACCCTTACATGTGATTTATTTCTATTACAAATCACAAATTGTGGAGTACAGAGGCAAATAAATAGATGATGGGTCTTTGTCCCAAACATTATGGAGGGCACTGAATGTATTGTTGATATTATTCATAAAAAGAATGCCCATTAACATAAATGTGCATTCACTTTTCCATTCAAAACTGCTTTGCCACATGCGTAAATGGAACTTTCTGTGACACCTGCAGCAGCACATGTTTGGGGTGATCTTCCTATTGAAGCAAGTCTATGAATTCTGCAAGCAGCATGTGCAATGTCATTCCAGATGTTTCAAAATGCTCTAGCAGTCATCTGAGCAAACGAAGAAGAATCTTTAAACTTAATACTTAAACATCTTAGTGTGTTTTAAATGGGTAATTATCCTACCCCCACCCCCCCCCCCCCCCCCCCCCCCCCCCCCCAGCAGATTAACCTAAATTCATCTAGCTCAGGAAGAGCTGCCAGAATGTAGAAAGTTATGCCGGGAATTTCCTTTTTCTTTCCATAAATCATGAAGCATTAACTCCAATCTCACAAAATGAGAAATTATGAAGTATAATTAACAGAGGCCCCTAGCAGTGACAATCCTCTGGAAGCTTCATGCCAGTACATACAGACTTGAGGTTAGGAGCAAGAGCTTGGGTACTGGCTGATCTGATTGTGACTGCAACTCCTCATTCCTGTCTGCCCATGGTTATGATTCATCTTCTTGCTTATCAATAACTTTCCACCCAAAATCATAAAGTCATACAGTGTGAAAACAGGCCCTTCAGCCCAACTTACACACACTGGCCAACATGTCCCAGCCACACTAGTCTCATCTGCCTACATTTGGCCCATATTCCTCTAAATCTGTCCCATCCATGTGCTTGTCTAATTTTTTCTTAAACCTTTGAGAAAGATTTCCAAAGATTCATGATCCTGATGAAAAAATAATTTGATTCACCAATGTCCTAAATGGGCAAATCATTACTTTTAAACTGGGACCCTCAGTTCTCAATTGTCCCAAGAAACATCCTCACCATATTGATCTGTCAAGATCTTACACATTTGTATATTTCATTCTTTTAAACTCCAGTGGATACAAGCCTATCCAAACTTTTCTCATATGACAAATTATTTATTCCAAGTATCAATCTAACTACTAACACTTCCAAATGCATTAACATCCTTCCTTAAATAACCAAGCCCATCTCATTGCACAATACCAGGTCTTGTACAGCTTGCTCTCTGGTTGCCCGCAGAACTTGCTGCTCTGAAAACTCCTCATCTTGACTATCTTTATCCATCTACTCTTCCAAAGAAAAGGATGGGCAGCAGTGCAACATTGGAAAACATTGTGGTGAGTGGTGTTGGCACAAGGTTCATCAATGGAATTAAGATTACACGTGCTACACGAGTGTACAGTGGGAAAATTCCACTGGTTTTGTACCATCACCAGAGATAAGGACCTTCCAACTTGCCACATTTTAATCGTAAACTCATATTATCCACTTCAGACAACATAAGATAACGGGCTGCATGGTGGCGCAGCGGTAAAGTTGCTGTCTTACAGCGCCAGAGACCTGGGTTCGATCCTGACGACAGGTGCTGTCTGTATGGAGTTTGTATGTTCTCCCCGTGGGTTTTCTCCACGAACTCCGGTTTCCTCCCATGCTCAAACGATGTACAAGTTTGTAGATTAGGCAATATGCAAGAGGTTATTAAAAGTCTGATAATGTCAAAACAAAATTGCACAAAAGTCAAATATGCAAATACAATCATTTGCATTATATTAACTAATTATTGGCAAATTTTTCAAAACATTTTGTGTCAGGTTTAAAAAGAAATGTTTTCAATATAATCGAAAAAAGTTTTGATGAAGAATACTATTGATTCATTGCATCCATGCTGGCCTAAAGAGAACAATCCAAAACATTTTTAAGTCCCAGCTCTCTGTCCATTATGCAGCCACAGAGATCTTTAATGAGATCAAGCTTTCCAAATGCACTTTAATCAATGAAGAACCTTCCATTGTACGTTATTAATGAGAAGGTGTGATAACAGTGCACCTTTATAATACCCTCACATCCCCCACGTGATATCTCTTGGGTAACAGGATGGAAGCCAAAGAAACAACACATTACACTAATGGGGATAATCGGAAATATTTCAATATGTGCAGGAAGATAGAGGTAAGTAATACAAAAACGAAATAATTCCAGGAAATTCTTCCACTGGCATTCAAAGTTAAATTTGTTCATTAGACTCCAAATAGGAATGACAAAATCTTTGTAACCCAGCAAATATGTCATCCTACTTGCATCTACACAGATTGTATATCCATACATTCTATTGCTCATTTTCCAAATTGGTTATACAAATACTTTCAAGAGTTATTCATCTAATTCCACACAGCCTCTTTAGCTATACAAAATTGCTTCTGTAAGCAATGCATCTGAGTTTTGCTTTGCTTCTTTTTGTTCTAATTTGGGAAACTGAAATGAAACAAAACTGTGCGCAAAGGGTGTGTTTTGTGTGTGTGTCTGTGTGTGTGTGTGTGTGTGTGTGTGTGTGTGTGTGTGTGTGTGTGTGTGTGTGTGTGTGTGTGTGTGTGTGTGTGTGTGTGTGTGTGTGTGTGTGTGTGTGTGTGTGTGTGTGCTGAACCAAGCATAAACCAAACAACTAATAAGATTTTGTCAGAACTCTCAGGATAATAAAGCTGTTCCAGCAATAGGTATAGACCAAAATGTTTTGCTTTTTATTCCAAAATGATAACTAGCATGCTAAAAGTCATGTAACATTTGAAGATAAAATGGTACAGAACAACAATTTTAGGAGAATCAGGGGAATAGCTCCAAAGTGCAATATCTATACCACCATTTCACTCATTCACAATGAGGCTTCACATTGGCTCACTTGTGAAAACTGGAGCCTTTTAGTTTACAGTAAGCACGGAAAAATTAGATTTAGAACTGAACAATCATTGACCCGAATCATTCACTTGGTACATCTCTCCATAAAGGGTGCCAGACTTCCTCAGTATTTTCAGCATCTTCTATTTCCATCAAAATAAAATAATTAGGTTCATTGCTATGCCCTGTAGCCTAATGAAATAGAATTTGGTACATTATTCAGTGATGCATTTCATGGTATTCTAAAATGTTTCCGAACAATAACGAAAACCAAACTTTTAAGTGTGTAATGTTTCTGTGATGGAGAATACTTTAATTTGTCTGCCATTCGTGTTGAATGGGGAGGAGGGGAAAGGTGATTTGCACTGACCAACAGATTATTTTTCAAGGGCTAAGCTGTGAATTGTCTAAGCTAAAACAAAGTTTTGAATGGATGCCTGGTCTTATCCTAGACTAAGGAAACTGTTTTACAAGTGACAGTATTTATGTCATGTTTAAGAAAGAACTGCAGATGCTGGAAAAATCGAAGGTAGACAATAATGCTGTAGAAACTCAGCGGGTGAGGAGGCATCTATGGAGCGATGGAATAGGTGACGTTTCGGGTGAGAGACCCTTCTTTATGTCATGGGTTGGTGGATGATGAGTATGGCTAAGAAACCTGAATGGGACTTTTAATGCCCTCTTGAAAATGACCTTAAACCACTAAAATTACCTTGATGTCCACAACTGAAAATCACAATCAAATTCAAAATATTAAACAGAACTGAAAATTATGCATCATGTGGATTAAAACTATCTACATCACGTATCAACAATAATATTTTTAATAGAAGCTTAAAACAAGAGCACGAAAAAGTTAACCTTTGGATACCTGCATTTACATAATGCCCAAGACTGCAAGAAATTGCAGAGATGTGGCTGTAGCCAGTCCAACATACAGACCAGACTCCCAACCATTGACTCCATCTACACTTCATGCTGCCTTGGAAATGCAGCCCACATAATCAAAGAGTTGACCCACCCCGGTCACTCCTCTTCTCCCTGCTCCCGTCAAGCAGCAGATACAGCTTGAAAGCATGGACCATCAGACCCTGGAACAGCTTCTTCCCCTCTGTTATCAGGCTTCTGAATGGTCCTTCCATCAGCGCAGAGAATCTAATTCACCTCTCCCCCATTGCAGACATTGGACTTTGTCTATGGAATTGGTACATTACAATGTTGATAACTATATTCTGCTCTCTATATCTTCCCCTTTTGCTCTACCTATTGTACTCGAGTTTGACTTGATTGTATGGATGTATAGTATGATCTGATCTGATTAGATAGCACGTGCAAAACAATGCTTTTCACTGTACCTCAGTACACATGAGAATAATAAACCTAAACCAAAGTTTGTTTGGAAGAATAACCACTGTTGTGGTGAAGAAATTGTGATATTTGAATTAAAACCTTTGTCCAAAGCAACTTCAACTGAAAACGTAACTCTATGCAGTTGCGAATTGTTAAAAAAAAAAAATCCGGTTATTCTACCATATAAATGAAAGTATGATTTCGCTATTCAGTAGAAAGCGATTCTCAAGCTCTAGCAACTAAATATTTTGTCCATGAAACTAGGCATAAATAATCACCTGGCTAAAAAATGGTTAATTACATAATCATTATTTTGTGGTTTCTTGATATTTTTGCTGAACAATCATTTAAAATACTCAATGGCTAAGGTTTAATAACAGCTAATAATTTCTTAAAATCTTAACATTTTAAACCCTCTCATTTTCAATAAAATAAGATATATTAATTGTGTTCACAATATTTTAAAAACTCATTACAGGGCTGCAATATTTACTAAAACTGTCCTAGAATAGAGGGTAGATCGATCAAAATGATTTCCCATGACACAAGAGAAATAATAAGTTACTGCACTAGCACAATTTGATGTCATCATGTGAAAAGTCGCATTTCTGAAAACCTTCATTATTCTTCCTCCAGATTTCACCACCACCCTTCCAAAAATATTTAGCCAGAGTCACAAAACACTCAGGGTTGGCTCACTCCTATAATTGTTCAATGATGGATAGAAATGCAGAAGGGTGTCAGGTTTTATGCCTGGTCTGTGCAGAATTAGTTAATTTCAACAGGGAGCAGTGAAAGTATTATAATTGGTCCCTCTGTACACAAGCTGGAAAGGGAACAAGTTACCCATGACTCTAATCATTTGACCCTGCTGGAAACTGCATGCATGTGGAACATTAGGTGAAGACAGATAAGGCACGTTCAGATTTGATGCGACCTCAACATAGTTAAACAGACCACACAAACATTCTCACCCGACTGTGTGGAAGTGAGCATGGAGAGGTAAAGAGAGTTGGTTGAAAATTAACATTTATTTGACTCTGGTATTAACAAAATTTGACTGGTGGGGAAAAGTTATCCTTTAAACAGCTGTCAAAATCCTATAATATTTTGTTTTTCTAAATAATCATCTTGAAGGGGGCGCTGTCCTGTGCACGGCTGCCCAGCCAGCAGCTGTCTGTCTTTTCATCTTTTTATTTTTTATTTTAGTTAGTTAAGTGTTTTGTTTGGAGGTCTAGACTTTTTTATGTGGGGGGGGGGGGGAAGGGGGAAACTACCTTTCAGGGTCCCTACCTGGTCGGAGAGGCAGCTTTTCTCCAGGATGCAGCTTCGACCCGTCCTCGCGGCCTACCAGCGGGCCTGGAACGGCGTTTCCTGTCGGGGACCGCCCAGAACCTCGGCTTCGGCGGCGGCACAGCGCTGGAGCGCTATCGCGGAGCGGGCGATGCCTTGCCCGGGTCGCCGCGCTGGAGCTCCGGTGAGCTGAAGATCGCTGAGGAAAACATCGCGGAGCTGCGGGTCTGTGGAGCGACCAGCTGCGGGCGGCGGCGCTGAACTTTACACCGGGAGCCTGGGACCTCTCGATGAGATCGCCAGTTGTGGAGCTCCAACCGGCGCGGCCTTGTTGGCTTTGGAAGCCGCGGCCTCCAGTACGGAAGCGGCCATTCCAGGGTTCCCAAGTCGCTGAGAGGACTCTCCCGACGCCGGAGCAACATCACCCGGCGAGAACGGCCTGGAACATCGGGCCTCCGTAGAGGCAACTGTGGAGGCCTCAATAGGCCCGACTATGGGTGAACTGGGGTTGGGGACTGGACTTTGTGCCTTCCCTCATAATGGGAACCATTGTGGGGGGATGTTCTTTATGTTTAAAACTCTTATTAATGTTATGTCTGTATTCCTTCTTTATGTGCTGCAAAATGGCAAGAAGCATTTCACTTCACTACACCTAGGTGTATGTGAATGTGACCAATAAAATACCTTTGATACCTTTTGAACAATTTTCTAGGTAGTTGCATTAATTGTTTAATTTTACAATATTGTAAAATATACCTACAAGGGAAAGAAAATTAATGTTAGGGTCGTCAGTAACAGTTTGACAGGAGAGCACAAATTAACTTATTTGGGTTCTCCACTGATGCAATACCGCACAAAACCTCATCTTAAAAAAAAAACCAAGCTCAGAACAGCTGGCAACAAATGAACTCTGCTGCAGAGTGAAGCACCAGTTCCCAAACTGCCCCAAGCGTGGTTGTTTTGCCAAGGCAGTAAACAGCTTTTATCAGCAATAATGATGGCATAATCCCAGCTAAAGAGGAAAATAACATATGGCAGCAGCCTTCCAAATATGATCCCAACAAAGTAGGGGGCATTTTTATTACAACGTCCACTTGCAGAAAATCTGCCAGTTTTTTAACAGGTTATCATCTTCACTGTTTGAAGTGAATGCTGCACTTGGGAGTTTTAATAATGAGTTCATTTTTTCTAAAGGGGTGAAAAGAGAATTCCCATCCCAGCAGCTTGAGCCAACATAAATAGCTTTTCTCATCGCCCAATGAAATCTGCAATGTCACTTTTGATAAGGAGTGTTATGAAGGAGACATGCAATTTCTTCATTTTATGGAATGATTAGGATAAAACTTGCTTAATGAATAGGATGCGATGCTGGTAAATTACTGTATACAGTATTTAAGTTTGGTATAGGCAATACCCATTTCATCTGTAGCACAGAGGACTTGTTTATCACTGTAACAATGCACCACTGAATGCATTTCATAAAAGCATTCAAGAATACAAGTTCAGGGTATTAAGAAAGTGGTGTTGTTAGATGGCGGACCAATTGAATAACTACTTTGGTTCCGTCTTCACTAAGGAAGACACATATAATCTGCCGGAAATAGCAGGGGACCGCGGGTCAAAGGAGTTGGAGGAATTGAGTGAAATCCAGATTAGCCGGGAAGTGGTGTTGGGTAAATTGAATGGATTAAAGGCCGATAAATCCCCAGGGCCAGATAGGCTGCATCCCAGAGTACTTAAGGAAGTAGCTCCAGAAATAGTGGATGCATTAGTAATAATCTTTCAAAACTCTTTAGATTCTGGAGTAGTTCCTGAGGATTGGCGGGTAGCAAACGTAACCCCACTTTTTAAGAAGGGAGGGAGAGAGAAAACGGGGAATTACAGACCAGTTAGTCTAACATCGGTAGTGGGGAAACTGCTAGAGTCAGTTATTAAAGATGGGATAGCAGCACATTTGGAAAGTGGTGAAATCATTGGACAAAGTCAGCATGGATTTACAAAAGGTAAATCATGTCTGACGAATCTTATAGAATTTTTCGAGGATGTAACTAGTAGCGTGGATAGGGGAGAACCAGTGGATGTGGTGTATCTGGACTTCCAAAAGGCTTTCGACAAGGTCCCACATAAGAGATTAGTATACAAACTTAAAGCACACGGCATTGGGGGTTCAGTATTGATGTGGATAGAGAACTGGCTGGCAAACAGGAAGCAAAGAGTAGGAGTAAACGGGTCCTTTTCACAATGGCAGGCAGTGACTAGTGGGGTACCGCAAGGCTCAGTGCTGGGACCTCAGCTATTTACAATATATATTAATGATCTGGATGAGGGAATTGAAGGCAATATCTCCAAGTTTGCGGATGACACTAAGCTGGGGGGCAGTGTTAGCTGTGAGGAGGATGCTAGGAGACTGCAAGGTGACATGGATAGGCTGGGTGAGTGGGCAAATGCACGGCAGATGCAGTATAATGTGGATAAATGTGAGGTTATCCATTTTGGTGGCAAAAACAGGAAAGCAGACTATTATCTAAATGGTGGCCGACTAGGAAAAGGGGAGATGCAGCGAGACCTGGGTGTCATGGTACACCAGTCATTGAAAGTAGGCATGCAGGTGCAGCAGGCAGTGAAGAAAGCGAATGGTATGTTAGCTTTCATAGCAAAAGGATTTGAGTATAGGAGCAGGGAGGTTCTACTGCAGTTGTACAGGGTCTTGGTGAGACCACACCTGGAGTATTGCGTACAGTTTTGGTCTCCAAATCTGAGGAAGGACATTATTGCCATAGAGGGAGTGCAGAGAAGGTTCACCAGACTGATTCCTGGGATGTCAGGACTGTCTTATGAAGAAAGACTGGATAGACTTGGTTTATACTCTCTAGAATTTAGGAGATTGAGAGGGGATCTTATA
This sequence comes from Amblyraja radiata, assembly GCF_010909765.2. Taxonomy (NCBI): domain Eukaryota; kingdom Metazoa; phylum Chordata; class Chondrichthyes; order Rajiformes; family Rajidae; genus Amblyraja; species Amblyraja radiata. The sequence goes on along the minus strand of NC_045987.1, from coordinate 22,796,439 downwards.
GAAACTTATAAAATTCTTAAGGGGTTGGACAGGCTAGATGCAGGAAGATTGCTCCCGATGTTGGGGAAGTCCAGGACAAGGGGTCACAGCTTAAGGATAAGGGGGAAATCCTTTAAAACCGAGATGAGAAGAACTTTTTTCACACAGAGAGTGGTGAATCTCTGGAACTCTCTGCCACAGAGGGTAGTCGAGGCCAGTTCATTGGCTATATTTAAGAGGGAGTTAGATGTGGCCCTTGTGGCTAAGGGGATCAGAGGGTATGGAGAGAAGGCAGGTACGGGATACTGAGTTGGATGATCAGCCATGATCATATTGAATGGCGGTGCAGGCTCGAAGGGCCGAATGGCCTACTCCTGCACCTAATTTCTATGCTTCTATGTTTCTATTGGAATGCAGAAGGGTGGTTGAGAGCTGTCCTAGAATGCTAGGGAAGGCAAAGGGAAGAGAATGCTAAAACCCCAATGGAGATTTTTACATCGGCCCAGAAGTGAGGACAGCACAGAGCTGGTCGGGGGGGGCAGAAGAACAACTCCAGGACTGTTTGGAGTCTGTAGACTGGGCAATGTTCAAGGACTCGGCAACGGACTTGAACGAATATGCCACAGTCGTTACAGACTTCATAAAGAAATGTGTGGAGGACTGCATCCCTACAAAAACCTTCCGAGTGTTTCCCAATCAGAAACCTTAGATGAACTTTGAGATCCGCACTCTCCTGAAGTCCAGACACAGGGCATTCACATCCAACGATACAGTGGCCTACATGAAGACCAGATACGACCTTGGTAAGGCCATCAAAAAGGCCAAAAGGGACTTCTGCTCCAAACTGGAGGACGAGACAGATGTTCGGCAGCTGTGGCAGGGTCTGAATGCAATCACCTCCTACCAGGCTCCTACCAGGCAAAACCAGGAGGCAGCTCGAATGCCGGTGTAACATCACTCCCTGACGAGCTCAATGCGTTTTACGCACGCTTTGACAGGGAGAATACTGATGTGCCTTCCCGATCCCCCATTCGCTGTGATGGCATTTCAGTCTCAGTCACAGAGGCCGATGTCAGGAAATCCTTCAGAGGGGTGAACCCCCGAAAAGCACCTGGACCTGATGGTATACCCGGCCGTGTTCTAAAAACCAGTGCGGACCAACTGGCGGGAGTTTTTACGGACATTTTCAACCTCTCGCTTCTGAGGTCTGAGGTCCCCACCTGCTTTAAAAGGGCATCAATTATACCGGTGCCCAAGAAGAGTAAGGTGACGTGCCTCAATGACTATCGACCAGTGGCACTAACGCCGGTGGTGATGAAGTGCTTTGAGAGGTTGATCATGGAGCAAATCAACTCGTACATCGACAAAAACCTGGACCCACTGCAGTTCGCGTACCGCCACAACAGATCAACGGTGGATGCGATCTCGCTGGCCCTCCACTCCGCACTGGACCACTTGGACAACAAAAACTCATATGTCAGGCTGTTATTCATTGATTACAGCTCGGCATTTAACACAATCATCCCCTCCAAACTGGTTACCAAACTCGCAGAACTGGGTCTCTGCGCATCCCTCTGCAACTGGATCCTCGACTTCCTCGTCCACAGACCACAGTCTGTTCGTATTGGTGGAAATGTGTCAGCCTCAATAACAATCAGCACGGGAGCACCTCAAGGCTGCGTGCTCAGCCCCCTGCTGTACTCACTCTATACCCATGACTGCATAGCGAACCACAGTGCGAACTCCATCATCAAGTTCGCTGACGACACCACTATTGTGGGGCGTATCACTGATGGGGATGAGTCAGAGTTCAGAAGAGAGATCGAGCAACTGTCCATATGGTGCCAGCGCAATAACCTGGCCCTGAACACCAGCAAAACCAAGGAACTGATTGTGGACTTTGGAAGGAGTAGGAGGGGGACCCACAGCCCCATTTATATCAACGGGTCGATGGTTGAAAGGGTCAAGAACTTCAAATTCCTGGGGGTGCACATCTCTGAAGATCATTCCTGGTCCGAGAACACTAACGCAATTATCAAAAAAGCTCATCAGCGCCTCTACTTCCTGAGAAGATTACGGAGAGTCGGATTGTCAAGGAAGACTCTCTCTAACTTCTACAGGTGCACAGTCGAGAGCATGCTGACCGGTTGCATCGTGGCTTGGTTCGGCAATTTGAGCGCCCTGGAGAGGAAAAGACTACAAAAAGTAGTAAACACTGCCCAGTCCATCATCGGCTCTGACCTTCCTTCCATCGAGGGGATTTATCGCAGTCGATGCCTCAAAAAGGCTGGCAGTATCATCAAAGACCCACACCATCCTGGCCACACACTCATCTCCCTGCTACCTTCAGGTAGAAGGTACAGGAGCCTGAAGACTGCAACAACCAGGTTCAGGAATAGCTACTTCCCCATAGCCATCAGGCTATTAAACCTGGCTCGGACAAAACTCTGATTATTAGCAACCACTTTATGTTATTTAAACTACCATTTTATTTATTCATGTGTGTATATATTTATATCATGGTATATGGACACATTTATCTGTTTTATAGTAAATGCCTACTATTTTCTGTGTGCTTAAGCAAAGCAAGAATTTCATTGTCCTATACAGGGACACATGACAATAAACTCACTTGAACTTGAACTTGAACATGAGGAAGGTAGCTAATGTCCTCTTATTCAAAAATAACAGCAGGGCAAGTCTGTAAAATACAGCCCCACGTGCTATATGTATATGGTTGAAAAGTTGTTAGAGAAGACTCTAACGGTTTGGATCTCTGTTCACTTGGAAAGGTAATGGCTAATTAGATAATTTTTTTGTAGTAACTAAGGAAATTGATGAAGCCAATGAGGTAGACATGATTTATATGGACTCCAGTGCAACTTTTGAGGGGGTCCCAAATGGTTGGTTAGTCAGAAGCTTGAAAACTGGATTAAAAAATGACTCTGTTGTAGGAGGCAGAGGGCAGTGGTCACTGGGTTTTTTTTGATTGGTGGTCTGTAACAAGTGGTGTGCTCCAATGATCAATGCTGGGACCTTTATTGTTTGTGATGTGAATACATGACTTGGATGAGAATGAGAATATAGATAGTCTGATCAGTAAGTTTACAGGCAACACAAAAATCGGTGGGGTGGTAGAGACCAAAGAAAGTTGGCTCGGATACAGTAGCAAATCAGCTGAACAGTTGGGCAGAGCAGTGTCAGATGGGATTTTAGCCAGACAACTGTGAGCCAATATACTACATGAAGTTAAATACTAGCAGGTCATGTAGGATAAATAGCAATGGTCTGAGGAGTATTTAGGTACAGCGCCACTTTGGGATGCAAGTTCAGAGCTTGCTGAAAGTGGTGACACAGGTGTACAGAGAAGTGAAAAGACATTGGTTTGCTTGCCTTCATCGGCCAAGTCATTAAATGTAGGAATTGAGAGGTCATGCTACGGTTGTAAAAATGTTGCTGATAGAAGATTGTGTTCAATTCTGATTCCTGCTATGCAGTAAGAATCTGGTGGCAAGAGAGTGAGTACAAAATAAATCACCAGGACATTTCCTGGAATGGAGGACTGTAGGATAAAGAGATTGGATAAGCTGGTTTTATTCTCACTGAAATGCAGGACTCTGGTGTGACCATATAGGAGGTTTATAAAATGATGAGGGGCATAGATAGGATAGATAATCAGAGTCCTTTTCTTGGGGTGATTATAATTAGAGGGTACAAGTTTAAAGTGCGAGGTTGTCTACAGCTAGAGCAGGATATAGATCATAAGGAAAGTTGAGTGGAGAGTTGGCAAATGGAATGAAGTACAAGGTGATGCATTTTGAGAAATCAAGTATAATAGCAAATACAGTAATTGTTAAACACCATGGAATGTTAATGAATAGAAAGATCTTGGGGTCGAAGTCTATAGTTTCCTGAAAGCGGCAGCATTGGTCAGCGGGGTAATGAATAAGGCACCTCATGTCCTTGCCATCCCTTTTTGCCCAGTGTGGTACAAGTCTTGAACTCCATGAATACAAATATGTGCTTTTATGATCATCATAATCCATTGCATGGGATTGTTAATGTGCTCTATATGTGATTCTGTTTAGCATATGGAATAATTAACAATATAAAACTTTAGATATCTATTCAGTCAGTAGTACAATACCAAAGCTGTAACATTATTCAATGATCTCTTCAAGGTTCAGAAGCAAAAGATTAACGTTTTCCAGTTATTTGATATCATGTAGCAGAATAAAGTTGCCAATGAGGGGGTCAGAAGACTGGCCTGTGTGCTGAACAAGATTATATTAAAAGAACTACAACAGCCCGTGCATGTGTGCTGAAAATTGAAGTTTTTTATCACCAATGAAGCCAGCAGGTGTAAAGACTTTGTGGAAGGTCAAAACTGAAATGGAAAGATGGGTAGATTGAGCCAAAGAATCTGTAAGAATGAGTACAGATGACAATTGCTAGGGTGGGTGGGGGTGGGGAGGTGAAGAATGGCAAGCTCTTCTGACATCTATGGCAAACTTGATTATGATAACTGATTGATTCTCAATGAGCACATTTTATGAGTTCATGCAAGATGAAGTCATGACCTCAATCATAGTGAAATACTCCATTTCAAGAGAAAGAGAAATGTAAAGTAGCCTGATATACCAGGAACCCTGTCTCCTGGTGACAACATAAAAGTGTTAAAGTGAGCAATACTGCAAGTCCCAGGCTCTTGCCCCAAATAATGAATTATAAGATGCTGGCTACACACAATAATTGAATGAGTTGGGAACTGGTTTCATGATGGCACATTGATCTGAAAAATATCAGACAGAAGTATCTCGACTTTCCATCAAAACCATCACTCTTTAGGGGTAAATCAAGTAATTATTTGTATGTTATTTTTCACTACTGCATTGTCCTTTTGTGAATTATGCACAAGGACACCCAGATATCTCTACATATTATGGCTCAGGCTGATTTAATGCCAGCGATAGGGTGGATAGTCAGAAACCTTTCCCCATAAGGTAGACAAAAATGCTGGAGAAACTCAGCGGGTGCAGCATCTATGGAGCGAAGGAAATATTTCCTTCGCTCCATAGATGCTGTTGCACCCACTGAGTTTCTCCAGCATTTTTGTCTACCTTCGATTTTCCAGCATCTGCAGTTCCTTCTTAAACACCTTTCCCCATAATGTATAACATCGAAAATTAGAATGTATTGGCTTAATGTGAGGGGTAAGAAGGTTAGAAGGGAACCGAGTAACACTTTTTTACCCAGACGTTGGTTGCAATTTGGAATGCACGGCCTGAGATGCAGGAGGCAGATACTCACGACATTTATAAAGTGTCTGGACGAGCACTTCAATCACCAAGGGATGGGAGGATATGGGGCCAAATGGTGGTAAATGGGATTAGCGTAGTTTGGGTATTTGATGGTCAGCACGGAACAAAGGACCTACTTCTGTATTATATGGCTCTATGGCATTGTTAAGTTGCTAAGACCACATCTGAGAGTTCAGGAGAGGGAGAGAAGATTTAATTGAAACTAGACTAAGTGGGACCCGTTGGGTCTGTCACAAGGGGGACCTGATCTCACAATGCAACCTGTTCCCCAACGCAGTATTACAACTCACCCATAGCCCCCAACTGCGCAGAAGCGGCGCATTTCCCCTCATTTCCCCAGCACTCCCTCTCCCTCTTCTTCACCCTCCCTCTTCTTTCCCCTCTCCTCCTCTCCTCAATCCCTCCCTCACCCTTCCCTCAATCACTCCCTCCCTCCCTCCATATCTCCTCTCCCCTCCCTAACCCCCTCCTATCGCTCTATCCTCCACCTCCCCCACTCCTCACCTCCCCTACCCCCCCCACTATCCCTCCTCACCTCCCCCACTGCCCTCCTCTCACTCTATTCCCCACTCCCTACCTCCCCTCCCTCTATTCCCCCTCCTCCCCCACTTTCCCTCCTCAACTCCCCCCACTTCTCTCTCCCTACCCCCTCCTCTCCCTCAATCCCCCCCACTCTCCCTCCTCACCTCCCCAAGATCTCAAGGGTGGTGCTTCTTTCCCTCCTTGCGTGCCCGGAGGAGCAGCAGTCGTCGGCCTCAGAGCCAGGCTCAGCGCCCAGGCCCCGGATCGTCGGCGTGACCTCTCCCCCGGAGCTGGCCACCGCCGCCCGCAGACGCAGCCCCAGCCTTAGTGCCAAGGCGGCGGATCCCCGTGGTCGGCATGGCCTCTCCCCGCCCCCGCCCGCAGATGCAGCCCCAAGGCAGCGGCTCCCCGCGGGCCTGGGGCAGCAGAAATTAAAATGGAAGTAATCTCACCCGTGTTGCCGTTGTGAAAAAAAGATGACGATCGGAATTATGGAATGGCCCCAACTGCACAGGTGCGGCTGAGGACCCATCGGGTGCCCTTTGCGACGCCAGTAATGATGCGCACGGGAACTCTCCCCAACTGCACATGCGCAGATGGGGGCTCTGTTTTAAGTTTTTTTTAAAAACCTTAATAACTTTTCAAATATACCATTGATCTGAACAAAACTTGATTCATTTACAGCACAGGACAATGGTGAGTAAGGTGGGCCAAAATCGTAGCGCTATCATGTACCATTTTTGCACAAATAGTGAAACAACACAAACCTGCAGATAACAAGATGAGCGTTTTAGTTAAATATAATATAACTAGACATACAAGGTCCTTATGGAGTCCTGACAGGATGGACGTGGAGAAGAGGTTTCCTCCTAAGGAAGAATCGGTCACTGATTAAAAAAAGGCTTTCCATTTAGTTCAGCTTAGTTTAGAAGTACAGCATGGAAACAGGCCCTTCAGCCCCAAAATACATTGATTACCCGTGCACATTAGTTCTGTTATCCACTTACACATCAACACTAGGGGGCAATTTACAGAGGTCAATTAACCTGCATATCTTTGGGATGTGGGAGGAAACCAGAGCACTCAGAGGAAATCAAACAATCATAGGGACACATGCAAACTCCACACAGACAGCAGTCACGATCAGGAGCGAACCTGGGACTCTGGTGCTGTGAGGCAGCAGCTCAACCATCTACGCCACTGTGCCGTCCAGTATGACTGGGATGTTATTTCTCTAAGAGGTCTGCAAGTGTTGAAAACACTCATTCTCAAGGATGTTGGAAGCAAGTCTCTTTAAGACTGAGATGGAAAGGCATATGATATGCAAGGAACAGGGTGTTGATTGGTTAATTTTAAAATATTGGCAATATTTATTTATTATTCTCACTTTTACCGAGAAACAGTGAAAGGCTGTTCTATGTGCTATCCGAGTAAATCATCCATACACAAATACAATTAATTCATGCAAAATATAGTATTACAGCTACAGAAAAAGCACAGGTAAAAGGAAAAAAGTGCAAGGGCTGCTGCAAAGTAGGTTGGGGGATCAGGAATACATTCTTAGCTTATAAGAGGTCCATTCAATAATCTGCTAACAGTGGCATAGGAGCTGTTTCTAAATCTGGTGGTACGTGCTTTCAATCTTTTGCATCTTCTGCCTGGCAGGAGAGGGGAGAAGAGAGAATGACAGGGGTGTGAATGGTCCTTGATTAGGTTGGCTGCTTTCCCAAGGCAGCATGGTGTAGGCTGCTTTGCGTGATGGACTAGGCTGCATCCACAACTCCGCAATTTCTGTGGTCCTGTGCAGAGCAGTTGCCAAACCAAGCTGTGATGCAACCTATGGCTTCAGATGGCACCATCATAATTGCAGAGTTCGCTCCCCAGGATAGCTGGCTGATAGCCAGCATTGGCACAGCTGCAGATCTAAGGATGAACATGGTTTCCTAAAGTTAATTGCAGCTTTGTGTTCCATAGAACACATCTTTTCCCCTGGAACACTGTGCCAGTGATGTCATTAGGAAGGATGCTCATCTGCTGTAAGGTTCTGAAAGTCCTTTGCATACAATAATCTATGGCCACAAAACTGAGCTTACCTAACAGAAAGCAAGTGTGACATTATTCTGTTGAGATGAGTGGCTGCTGCAGCTGCAGTAATGCAAGTTATATCTTCAGATCTAGTTGGATCTACAAATGCACAAACACTTCGGGGAAGATGGTTTCCAACCTTTGCTCAAAGTACTGCCTCATTGGTGCCAAAGTCATCCATGCTCCTTGACAGTGAATGTAGACTTCCTAGTAGACTTCCATTTGAGCCTGCCCATTAGCTATCAGTGGCCACATTAAAGAAACCTGAGTGTACTGCAGATGAGCCCATTCATGACTTTGCCCACAGGACCTCTTTCTTGCTCACTAAATTTCAAGCCTGAGTCTAATGAAAGCATACAACCTGAGAAAATTGATTATTTTCCAATGACACAAAACACCTCAAGGATGCTTCAAAATTCATAAAGGGAGCTCTTCTTCTATGATAGGTACCACTGTGTAATTATACCCCTATGTGGAGGCCAAACACCACAAAGCAATTCTATTCTCCCAATTTACTCTGCAACCAAATGGGCTATTATAATGAAATGGCCAGTTTATTGTTAAGTTCTGAGCACTAATCCTCCATTGTTCAGTTCATAAAAAGCTGGGAATGTGCCTCATAGATCAATGGAAACTAGTGCCTCCATTCATAAAGCACTTGATCTCTGTCACCACACTGATTGAATCTCTTAATTACATTCTATTAATGCATTTATTGTAGTTCAGCTACAAGAAACTGTCAGTCCCAGTTCTGCAGCCATTTTCTTGAATACCTGCAGTAAGTACACTCAGTAATGTTCAATGCACAGCCTGCAGAAGCAAAGAATACTCAAGGATACTTAGAATGCTTGATTAAGAGCAATGTACTGTAAGTATTTCTGGTTCAGCTGTTTGCAAAAACAACTCATATTCACTGCATTCTTTGTTTCAACCAACTACTACTTCTGATACGTGAAACACCTACTTTGATAACAGTTTGGGGGTACACAAGTAATACTTATTAACGTCAGAATGCTCTTGAAATCGTTAGTACTCACAATGGATGAGATTCTATAATGTTTACATAAATCTTTAAATATTACTTCTGGCAGTATTATTGATTTGATGCAATGTCTTTTTAAACATAGATTTAGGAAAGATTGTTTAATATTCATCAAGTTTTACTGCATAATCAAGGAAAGATTTTTCTTTTTAATCCCAAGAAGTGAACAGGTTACCATGCGTTGCACATGGCCTGCTTAATCTATCCATTGATTTTTCAAAAACAAGGACCATTCATTGTTTGTGACATTCAGCTGTTGGCTCTTTAACACCCTTCAACCAAATCAATTTCATATTTTTGTCAATGTAGCAATTGCAGTTTGGGAAAATTAGACAGGGGACTTAGCAATGATTTAACAGGTCAACTTCTTCAACTGGTTTATCACGGCATTTTAGTTATGTTTTGAGTCAAAAACAACCCCAAAAAATTGTAAAGTTTTAATAATTTGTTGCCATTTTAGTTTACATTAACATTTCAGCACTGCACAGATTCCATCCAGTCAATCACAAGCATCCATTTGCATGCTATATTTGTAAACCCAAAAGAGTGGGGCATTTTAGAAGCTACCTGTTACTACAAAAAGAATTTGAATCCAAGACTTTATTCCTGTATATTACACAACTTGTGGAAAAATTACTAAGTTCGTTATAGAAATTTGGGGTTAAACACCTCCTCAATTGTTCCTAAATGTTTTAATGAATAATTTTATAAGGAAAGGACCAAGTGGTAAAAATTGTTCCAGGGATATTGAACGGGCGAGGCATTTGAGTGACAGATCTGTTTTCTGCTTATACGGTGTAAATTACAGTACTTACACCTGTGTAGTCAAATACACAAGTGCTTCATGTTCATACATGTCAGGAAATCCATTACTCAAATGTACCAAATGTCTAGTTTTGAAAATGGAAGAGGACGCGTGCAGTAACACAGAATGTTGTGTCTCCAAATAGGGAACAGATTCTGTGGACCCTTTAAATTTCACCCTAGATATACACCCCAGTTGTGTTAACAATATGACATTATGCTGCTTTTGGTTATATAATTGAAACCAAAGGGCAAGAATGGATAATTCTCATGGATCTTTGGAGGGCCTTAGTTATGGCGAGTTATGGGGAGATATTGGATAGATTAGGGGGGTGACAGCACCCCTGCTATTCACAAACAATGTTATAATTTTAGCCGAGGAGACCAAATATCATATTTCCAAGTTGTTGATGCAAAACTAAGCCACGTTGTGGGTAACGAGGATGCAGGGAAGCTGCAAGGATAGATAATTAAGCTCAATAAATTGTCAAGAACTGGGAAAATCTATCATAATATGGAAAAATGTAGTTATCTACTTAGATGGAGTATATTGTAAAAGTACTTTATCAGGAAAAAACACTGCATCCTTTGCTCCAGGGAAAATAAACCTCATCTTTCCAATATCTCGCCATAACTAAGGTCCTCCAAACCAAGCAACATCCAGGTGAAAAAAGACACGCTATTGGAGGAAATCAGCGGGTTGAATAACACCAGTGGGAGGTAAGGAATTGACCATATTTCGCGTTGAGATTGCATCAGGACTGAGACAACATCCTGGTGAATCTCCTCTGCATTCTCTCTCTCTCTCCATCACAGCAAAATTCTTGCTATAGTGCAGAACTGCAGAACCAGAACTGAACCAGAACGGCATACAATACTCCAAGTGTGACCAAATGAATGTTTTATAAAGTTGCAATATAATGTAGTTACTAAGGGCCAGGTTCCCAACTTTATCAGATCTTCTTCCTATTGCACCAAGATCTCACTCTACAAGTACAGGTGATATCAGATGTGCGGTCGCCACCACCTTTTAAAACAATTCACGCACAAGGATATTGTTCCATTCTGTGAAAACAAGCAGACCCTGAGGGACTGCATAAGATAATGATCATTGTCAATTAGGGATGACATTTCTCAGCAACCCAGTCTCATCCCACCGCACCCCCTCGACCCCGAACCCACCAAAATATCTTACACTTAATGAGCAGATGCTAACCACAGTGGCTCAAGGAAAGCATTTCCATTTACGTATGCTCTTGAGCAGCTTACCATGTGGCTTGAACCTCACACAAAAAACTGATGCATACATTCATGGGGGTATTTTCCATTTATTCATTTTACGGGATCTACACATCACTGGCAAGAACAGCATTGTAAGGCATTCTCACTACCTTAAAATAGTTTGCTTTCTTTGAACTGCTGTAAACCTTCTAATGAGATGTTCTCATGACTTTACTGAGCAGGGGACGTTTTAATTTGAATGGCTGATGACAAAGGGAAAATGGAGTAGCACATTTCCAAGTAAGAGTGGTGCATAATTTGAAAGGGACTCACTTCTGTTCCCATGCAATCGACGCCCCAGCAAAAATGAGAGCAGCTGGAGGAACTCAGCAAACCAGGCAGCATCAGTAGAGGGAAATGGGCAGTCGCCATTTTGGGTTGAGACCTTTCAAGGGCCTAATTCCCTCCACAGATGCTACATGACTTGTTGAATTCCTCCAGCTGTTTTCCTTTCATTGCTACAGATTCCAGCAATTCGTGTCACCTGAAATCCTTGTCGTACTTTAAGCTCGGGGTCGCAGAGGTATCAAAGTAGGCTAGGTGAGAAACTGCAGTGCATTTAGCCACTGTGCTTCGGTGATGGAGGGAATTAAACTTTAGGGTGATCGATGGAACACTAATCAAACAAACAACTTTGCCCAAGATATAGGTTTTTGTACGTGGCTGAAATGCACTCTTTCTAACAAGTGTAGGACACTGGGACCCGAGGGACTTAATCATAAGGTCTTAAACGTGGCTCATCAGATAGTAATGCATTGGTTTTAATTTTCCATAATATTATTCATTCAGGGACTGTTCCATTGGATTGAAAAATAACAAATGCATCATGGTGTAGGTCTTTTTTCGAGCAGGTTTAATATAATGAATGATGAGTCACAAGGATCAACGATGGAGCTTCAATGACTTTTAGATGAAGACAACAAGTACTTGGCTGCTAATTTTTCCCATCATAGCTTCCTTAAGAAAATATGACAAATGGAACAATCTGGGAATTATTGATGGTGCCCATTTTGGTGATGTCAGGGTATTGAAAGTGGGGGACTCAAGTGATGGTAACTTGTCTACCAAGTGATGGCAATGTCAGTGAATGTCAAGTGTACAAGTGTGACTCTTATATGCAGGTGGTGGTCACTGGCTGGCACTGTTGTGGCACAAATATTTTTGTGAAATACTTTTTACTTCACAGCCCATGCATTAATGTTGTCTCACTCTCATTTTATGCAGATGTGGATTGTGACAGTTGTTACACAGTTGGAAATCGAATTGAACATTGTGCACTCGTCAGCAAACATCCCCATTTCTGACCTTGTAATGGAAGGTCACTAATGAAGCACATGAAAATGGTTGCACCTCGGGCACTGCCCTGAGAACTCCTGCAGTTGCAACCTACGCCTGGGATGATTCATTTTCAACAACTACAACCATCACTACTGCACTAGATGTGACTCCAATAACTGGGATGGTTTCCTCTTGATGCCAATTGGCCTCAATATTACCATGGTTCCTTGGTGCCACACTTGCTCAAATTCAGGCGTTTTATTAAGGTCAGTCAGTTTTCACCTAGCCTCTGGAATTCAGCTCTTTGATCCATATTTGAGGCAAAGTCACAATAAAAATTTGGAGTCCATAAATTTATCCCTAGAACAAACTTGACTACAATAAATGAGGTCATTGATGAGCAAGTGATACTTTGGTCATGATTCAGACTAGGCTGAGTGGTCTAATTAGCCAGACTGGATTTTCCCTCCTTTTTCTGAACAGGACATGCCCACGCAAATTTCTAAATTGCCAGGAGGATGCCAGTGCTGAACTGCCAACTTGACTAGAAATGCAACTCGTTCAGAAACCCATAAGCATTCAATGCTCAAGCTAGAATATTATCTGGTTCCACAGTCCTTGCAGTGTCCAGTGTTCTCAGCAGCATTTGATAAGGTCCCACAAAGGAGATTAGTGGGCAAAATTAGGGCACATGGTTTGGGGGTAGAGTGCTGACATGGATAGAAAATTGGTTGGCAGACAGGAAACAAAGAGTAGGAATTAATGGGTCCCTTTCAGAATGGCAGGCAGTGACTAGTGGGGTACCGCAAGGCTCGGTGTTGGGACTGCAGCTATTTACAATATGCATCAATGATTTGGATGAAGGGATTCAAAGTAACATTAGCAAATTTGCAGATGACACAAAGCTGGGTGGCAGTGTGAACTGTGAGGAGGATGCTATGAGAATGCAGGGTGACTTGGACAGGTTGGGGGATTGGGCAGATGCATGGCAGAAGAAGTTTAATGTGGATAAATGTGAGGTTATCTACTTTGGTATCAAAAACAGGAAGGCAGATTACTATCTAAATGGCATCAAGTTTGGAAAAGGGGAAGTACAATGGGATCTGGGGGTCCTTGTTCATCAGTCTATGAAAGTAAGCATGCAGGTACAGCAGGCAGTGAAGAAAACGAATGGCATGTTGGCCTTTATAACAAGAGGAGTCGAGTATAGGAGCAAAGAGGTCCTTCTGCAGTTGTACAGGGCCCTAGTGCGACCACAACTGGAGTATTGTGTGCAGTTTTGGTCCCCTAATTTGAGGAAGGACATTCGTGCTATTGAGGGAGTAGGTTTACAAGGTTAATTCCCGGGATGGCGGGACTGTCATATGCTGAGAGAATGGAGCGGCTGGGCTTGTACACTCTGGAGTTTAGAAGGATGAGAGGATATCTTATTGAAACATAAGATTGTTAAGGGTTTGGACACGCTAGAGGCAGGAAACATGTTCCCGATGTTGGGGGAGTCCAGAACTAGTGGCCACAGTTTAAGGATATGGGGTAAGCCATTTAGAACGGAGACGAGGAAACACTTTTTTTCACAGAGTGTGGTGAGTCTGTGGAATTCTCTGCCTCAGGTGGAGGCAGGTTCTCTGGATACTTTCAAGAGAGCTAAATAGGGATCTTAAAGATAGCAGTCAGGGGATATGGGGAGAAGGTAGGAACGGGGTACTGATTGGGGATGATCAGCCATAATCACATTGAATGGCGGTGCTGGCTCGAAGGGCCGAATGGCCTACTCCTGCACCTATTGTCTATTGTCTATAGGCTATTAATATCACATGGAGTAAATCAGGCAGGCTTCTGTCATGGTGGGAATCTCATCCACTCAGTATTCCTGGTTGAATAGGTTTGTGAATGCGATTATTATCTGGACCTCATCAACGCATTCCTGGAGACTCCTCCTCTCCCCGTTAGCTACTGTCCACAACTAGATACGGTTCAGCTTTGTGAGTATTCAGTGGGTTATAAGATCATTTCAAACTGTCCAGGGCATATTATTATTATTCCTGTTTTAGCACACATACAACCCTGCGTGCACCTACATCAAGTTGGCATCTCTTACCTTAGAATGCTTGGTGCTGCTCCAGCTTACTTTCTGCTCTCTTCATTGAGCCAGGGTTGGTCCCTAGCTTGAGAGTAATGGCAGAATAACAGACATGCCAGGCCATGAGGTTGCAGATTGTGATGGTGGACATTTCTGCTGCTGATAATTGCCCACACGCCTCACAGCGTTTTGAGATTTATTCTAAGTCTACTGCACTAAGTACGATTGCTGTGCCACACCACACAATGGAAGGTGTCCTTGGTGTGAATGCAAAGCTTTGGCTCCACACGGAACATGCAGTGGACACTTCTACCAATGCCATCATGGAAACTAGAATCTGCCACCGGTAGTTTAGAAAGGAAAAGTAAAGTTTTGGTTCATTTACTATTTCTGCAGACATAATGTGGCAACCATGTCCTTGAGAACTCTGCCAACTTGGTGAGTGGTGGTACTTCCAAGTCCACCACTGTATTTTTTCAGTCATGTTCAACATGATGGAGCACCAACTCCTCAGCTGAAGGTGGACTGTAAGTGGCAATCAAGTAGAGGTTTTCTTGCTCACATATAACCTGATGCCATGAGACTTCATTGGGTCCGGAGTCAACACTAAGGATTCCAAGGTTTCTCTCTCCTGCCTGTATACCACGAACTCCAAACCTCCCACTAAGTTTGCTTTGCTGTTAGGATGGGACATTCTCAAGTTTTGTGATGGAGGAGATCATTTTTAGTACGGTATGATTCTCAAGACAACTATGTCAGGCAACAACTTCTTGACTGGTCTGTGCAATAACTCTCCTGATTTATGAGGACTTTGCCAAGCCATTGAGGCAGGAGACAACTTTGCTATGCCCTTAGTCATTTTATTCTCTTCATCTAAATGCCTTGATTATGGTATGTCTTAAGTGGCGTGCCAAGCTATTTAGGAGTCAACCACGTTGGTGCATCTGGAGTCACAGAGACTAAACCAGGCAAAGACAGCAAATTTCCTTCCATAGGATATCGGTGAACGAAATGGGCTTCATCGACAATCTTGTAGTTTTGTTGCCATCCTTAATTATGATTATTTATTTTCTTTAAATTCCACATTAAACTATTTTATTTATACTCTACAGTTGCTACAGTGGCACTTGAGCTTTGGTCCCTGGGCTGTGGGTCCAGGCCACTATACTACTAAACCAATCATTTAACCAGTGCACAAGATGTTCAAGAAGGAACTGCAGATGCTTGAAAATCGAAGGTAGACAAAATTGCTGGAGAAATGCGGCGGGTACAGCAGCATCTATGGAGCGAAGGAAATAGGCAACGTTGCCTATTTCCTTCGCTCCATAGATGCTGCCTTACCCATTTAACCAGTGCAACATCACTGTTATTCATTTCAAACACTTTTGAATTGTATTTTTCCTTTTTTAATTTATTCCACTTAAAATTCAGTTTTATACGCAATATTTTCCATACAGTTGAGTTGATGACTAGCATTTTAACTGCTTTTGTCTTTTATTTAAAAAAAGAACGGGCTTTCAGAGCACAGTAAAGGAAAAATCAATACTATTAAAACAAGAAAAATACCCTATCACAAGATCAAACACCAACTAGATATTGAATATTTGCATCATGAGACATGGAAATATATTAAAATAAAATAAAAATTCATTTTGGCTGCCTCATCATTAGGAGTAGAAAGCAACGATATCTTGCTTCTTAGCAGGTCAGGCACATCATTTTAAGACCATTACCAGAAACTGCACTGATACCAGATGAGGGGCAAAAAAATAAAAGAATCTTCACTTATTATTGAACCTTCAAGGGTATTCTGACTAAATGCAAGTGTTCGATGAAAACAGATACGGTTCTAAATACCCGGGCTGTCCGCAGTATTTGAAATATATACTGTAGTTTTACTTGATGACCAAAGCATTTTTGTTAGGGGTGGTTTTCATCGGTGAAAAAGGCAAAAGGAGAAAATAGGGCTTGCATAGGACAGCATACATAAAACTTACATCTAAACATTTCAGTTTTCCAATGTACTGTTTAATAAACCTATTGCAAGGTATCAATGAAAAAATTCATAAAGCATAGATAAAATGTTTTCAAGCCAATAAATGTCAACGTTTAAGCTTGACTTGGTGCAGCCAGATGAGGACAAACTTTGGCCTGGCACCTACATAGTGTAGCTACATGCTGGTCACTATTTCTTGTCAAGCCTGATTTATTGCCTCCATGCTGTTCAATTTCACATTTTGTCCTTGTCATATCCCCAGCTCATGATCATTCTGCACTGACCCTTGTAGGGCAGGCCGGGAATATTGATAAAACAATTATCTGCTCTGCGTTCATTTGATTTTCCATTTCAATTACGGATTGGATGAGGGGAATGAGAAAGATTGCTGCATTGATTTTTTCCCCTTCTTACAATAGGAAAGCTTTCCTCAGACTATCTTATTCATGTACAATAATGTGCCTTTATATGTTATATACACAAATAATAACATATACTTGCACTGCATTGCTAATGTATTGTTGTCTCTATTCACAGCCTAATGCCTGGTTTTTCTTTCACTGTTATTTGTCTTTACACATTCTCTTTTAATCAAGAGACTGGATACACTACAAATTATAGATCTTCTCTACAAATGCCATCAGACTTGCTGGGATCAAATGTTGTGATCCCTCAAGGCTGTGAGCAATATATAGGCAGGCTTTCTTATTTTCTCCATCACTTGGTTGAATTTTCCATTATGAGTTTGTAATTGCGGATGTCTCAATTCCAAGGACATTTGGTTATATTGATAAAAAGTATCAATTTATAATTGTGAAAAAAATCACTGCTTGGCTCACATAAAAACCCATTTCCCCCCCCCCCCCCACCTCTGTTCCCTGATGCACACCATTCCCATCCAGAGTGTAAACTTCCATCAAAGGTGATCTGGACTAATAATAATATGTTACTGCCAAGCCAAATCTTAATGTGTCTCATCCAAAATTATCAACACTTTTTTTAAACATCAATATTAACAAACTGGCATGATAGGCATGAGGCAAAACGTGCCATTCGGGACGAAGATGAAGGTGCATGGGTGGGTCTTGACCAGGGTGATCAGTCAGAAGATCAGTGGATAGCCGAGGAGAGTCGAGTCTGTATTAGGCTGAAGGAGAGAAACTATGGATAAGACTTCTATGGATAAGATCTCTGAATCGAGACATCCGCAATTACAAACTCATGATGGATAATTCAGGGGCGGCACGATGGCGCAGCGGTAGAGTTACTAGCGCCAGAGACCCATACGTTCTCCCTGTGACATGCGTGGGTTTTCTCAGAGATCTTCGGTTTCCTCCCACATTCTAAAAAAATACGCGTTTGTAGTTTAATTGGCTTGGTACAAATGTAAAATTCTCCTAGTGTGTGTAGGGCAGTGTTAATGTGCTGGGATCGCTGGTCGGTGCGGACTCGGTGGGCCGAAGGGCCAGTTTCCAAGCTGTATCTCTAAACTAAACTAAAGATCCCTCATATGATCAATTAATATATTTTGAGGGAATGTTGTTTACCTGTGGGATTTTGCTGAGGCCACTGTTACATATAGGCAAATTTCACTTGACTTCAGAAGCAAATCATTGTCCATGTTGTGCTTAATCATGCCCTAGGGATGAAATGCAAGGCCCCATACACATATACATTTTATTTCAGGTCAAATAAAGTTATTTTATATCAAAGATTTACCAAAGGTTTCGCCTATTCCTTCCACATAATGGTATTTTCCTTGTGGTGCCTCCGAGTCATTGCTGTTTTGCAACCAATTAAATATGATAGGCAGTTTAGTTATGTGGCTTCATGTTCACTGCAAGCTGAGCCAAGATTGAGAAATCTTGCCTGAACCAGCCAAGAGTGGCCTTTCATCACATTAGTATGAAGCAGAATCAAAACATGGTCCTGGGAGGAAATCCTATAAAATATTATTCTATCCAGTCCAGCTTTAAACAGCAGTTCCTTGATCAAATTTATGGAATACAATTTGTTTTATTTTTGATTACAATTAAATAAGCATACCCATAGAAAGATCTTCAAATAAAAAGATGCTTTTGGTCACTGGTCAATCATAACTGTTATAAGTGTTTCCAACCTAAATAATGCCAGGAATGTGTTTCCAAAATCGCAACACCTTTTACCCATTATTCATGTGAACACAAGACTTATTGAAATAAAATTAGCCTCAATTTAAAAGAATTGAGGAAATCTCCATAGAGTGGTAGAAATCAGGCTCACAACTTTGATTCCAAGAGTATGTAACCTAGACAGCAATTTGCGACAATGGTCAAGTATCTGGTGAATGGTAAAGGAGAATAAATTATAATGTGTACCTTAAATTTCATTCATGAGGTGACTGCAGTGGATACCATATACTTTTGTTCCAATATGTATCCGTATATATATATCCAATGTGCTCCATATCATATGCAGGGTTAAAGCCGCTCAACACTAATCTGCTAGATGTGCATGTTAGCTAATTTACACTCTCCCCATCTGTATCAGAAATACAAGGTTGGGCACGGGGTCATTTTGCAGGCAAGGATGCTGTAGTTGATTTTTTTTAGGACAAATGTTTAGGTACCCAAGGCAAGTGGCTGAAACAACTGACACAGAAGTGTAAAGCCATGTGTATTGTGTAATGTCCAATGCGTATTGATGAATGTCATTCAAAAACGTTTTGGTAAAGAGCAGGCAGGCTTCCACAGAAACTCCTTTGGTCACTGGTAAAAATTTCAAATAAATCTCTAAATTTACATACTACAAGGGTCAGGAATGGTCCTCCAACGCCACAGGCATCCCACAGCCCCCATAACTCCTTTCCATTTCTGATCCAGTTCACCATCTCAGGACCGACCCAGAAGACGCTGCCAATGTTCTTCATGTGATAAAGTGCTGGAGTAGGTGCAAAGTATGGACATGGGCCAATCTCTATCCAGCTTCAGGACCAGAATACACTCGAAGTAGTGCTGAGGCTGGGAAGGATTTTGAACACCTTTGCCTTCTGATTCACAGACAAGATGCTTCCCACCAAGCCATGGGTAACAATGTTATATGCAAAAAAAAAAGCTATTTTCAAAAAAGCTATTTCAGCCAGATCATCTATGTTCTGTTCTATCTTTCACACACGTTTTCCTCAAATATCATTCTTCTTGGTATAATATAAAAGTCAGCATCTGGCCAAATGCAAACAGAAGCAAACTGTCCCAAGACAGAGTTCTACATAGAATAACTATTAAAGGAAAACATACCATTGACCATTTTGGTTGATTATCATGAAGATATAATAGACAAGGAAAGCTTCTCTCTAATATTCAAAACTTTTTGTCTCCCATAAGGGGCTAAAATGTGCTTAATAACCAGTTTTTTAAAGTAGCTTCACTATCATTAAGATAAATTATGCCATGACACTCATCACAATCTTGGAAAACTGAACATACTTAAAACCTAAGATACTATTTCTACTCAGTGATTTGCCACAGCCACGGACAGGCTGAAAAAAAAATGCTGTACACATGATTTTTCATAATGGTTGAGTGCACATTAGTGCTCACAGGGCTTTTCACACAGCCGACCTTAAAGAAGCTCAGCCTTTGATCAACAATAAGTGTTCCTGCAGTGATGTTTCGGGAAACAGTCTCAATTTTGAGATGTCAATGCCATTCCTTGCAAAACCCCTGTGTTTTTCCAAGCCAGTATTACATTCTGCTGCAACCCAGCAATTAAGGTAATGAATTAGCTGAGGTATAGAGCCATAATCATCTTTCTCGGTGTCATATGTCTCTTGCATTCTATTTACGGACTCTTTGCTCATTCACAGCCATCCCTTTAACATTTAGCCTTAAAACACCACTGAAAATTTAGCTCATAAAATAAGCATGATGTACCACTATTTCTCATACCCATGCTTACTATTAAAAAACACCCAATTTGCATTAAAAATTCACTGCTTTATAAAGATGATAATTAATCCTTTAGAAGTCAGATACTTAAGGAATTTCACCTCTTTTGTACTAACTTCCCTTTATTCAAATAAAGGACATGCATATTAATGAGAATTCAATTCCTCCCATCCCCAACCCCCCAAATACCGCACTAAAACTGAATAGGTAGTTTTTTCCTAAACAAAAAGCAGCAATCTTTTTGAAGCTGTGTTTGTTCTCTCCACTGCTGAATTCGCTGCATTTGATCTTCAATCTCAAGCACTTCAAGCCCAAAATTTCACTTCAATCTCACCTCATCTCTCCATACTACATTAACCCATGGCAATTGCCTTCCAAATGACCCCATTAAGCTGTAATTGCCTCAGCAGGCCTGCACTCTCACTTGTAATTCTGTACCTCTCATCTCCCAGACGTATCTCAGCATCATCTGATCTTCTGATTCTCTTCACTGAGCTCAGCTTATGACCCCTGCACCACAACCAAATAGGTTACCAAAACCCCATCTCTGTTAATACTTCTTTCTTCCACTTCAAAAGCAGAAATAATATTAATCTAAAATTAAATATTTTCTTTAGAATGGCTAAATGTGGTTCCATGAAATTTTATAGTTCAATAAATGCAGTATTCGAATGATGTGCTTATATGCAGTTGCTACTCAGACAGTCATTCGTATTTTCATTCCTGCAGTTTTACTTGTTCTAATCAGACGTTGTAACCCTATTTATTAGCAACCAAAAAATTTGAAAACAAATAATTACAAATAACCGGCATCTGGGAGCTGATGGGCCTACAGAGATTGTAAACGGTAAAAGATAATATTAAGGTGGCTTGCAGCGCCACAGACCTGTGTTCAATCCTGGCTACAGGTGCTGTCTATACAGAGTTTGTACATTCTCCCCGTGACCGCGTGGGTTTCCTCCAACACTCCAAAGACGTACAGGTTTGTAGGTTAATTGGCTTGGTGTAAAGTAAATTGTCTCTCGTGTGTGTATGTAGGATAGTGTTAGTGTGCAGGGTGATCGCTATTCGGCGCGGACTCGGTGGGCCGAAGGGTCTGTTTCCGCACTGTATCACTAAACTAGACAAAAAGTTGCAAAATGCATTGTTTAAATATGGGGTCAGAATGACAACTGGTTTGGTTGGCAGCTTCAATTTAGATGCAACATGCTTGGGATATGCAAATCTGAGTTATAAAGGTGGATGGGTGAAGTAAATATAATTGCCTCTGATTACACAACTTTATACTCAATTTAATTTAATATAGAGATATTTACAATAGAGATAGATTTAATTATTAGGACGGTATGGAAAATGAAGGAGCAAGCGCAAGTCAGAGAAGGTTCAAATTCAATCTTGTATCATGGTGCAGCTGCTGGAGTTTGGTGAAGTGCAATAACTTCATAAAGTTGTATCTAAAGTCCAAAACAATAAACAAAGAATGAACAGTGTGCTGATAATCTACTGTGAAATAAACCATTTTGAAATCATTTTATCATCATGATGTTTATAAAGCACAGCTGAAAAAGTATACATTGCCATAAGAACCTTAGTTGGATTCGGAAATTATGCTTATAACTTCTTGTTATTTGAACACTAAACATGCATTGATGCCAAATCCTCATCTTTTAACATATTTTCTTTTTTCCAACTTTTTCATTTTCGCATGGATATCAATCAAAGGCCATTGCACAGAAACCAAGAACAGGAACATGAACAATTTATTCCTCACCTAACCTTGGAAAGCAAAAGCCATGTCCCTTAAGGGCTACCATGACCCTTAACATGGTGTGAGTTAGAGCAGGTCACGCATACACACACAGAAATCTAACAACAACTTATATCACAAGTTTCACAACACAAGCACCAGCAGCCACCTGCGTCATTGAACTTCCAATGGATGTGCAGAACAAAGATATCACCTGCCAGCACAAAATGCCCCCATCATGCCTGTGGATTACAATTAGAAACATGAAAAATAGGTGCAGGAGTAGGCCATTTGGCCCTTCGAGCCAGCACCGCCATTCAATGTACCATGGTCAATCCTGCCAAGTAGTGTGGTCTGTCAACGTTTTGGTCTCTAACAAAGTGAACAAAATATAGTTGGTGATCTTCATTCAAAGTGGTTTAATGACCTCCCTTTCACTATAGAGAATGGAAAACCATGTGATGCTGCAAAAATCCAGACCATCAGTACAAGCAGCCCAATTGACTGGGACTGTGTTTACCTTGCTAAACAACTACACATCATCCTCACTAAGAAAATATGGTGTTTCGTCATTCTCACCAAATCTAAATCCTGGAACTTCCTATCTTAAGAGCAAAGTGGAAATACCTTCAGCAGAAGGACTGGATGGAAGTTCAACACTTCCTCACTCCCTTTTCTCAAAAGGGAATGAGGAATTGATAATAAATGCTGGCCATGCCCGAGGCACCTGCGTCCAGTAAATGATTTTGTTTTTAAACACATCTCCATGCAATCAGCTTATATATATAACAGCGCAGCCTACTCTTAGCTGCTGTGATGCTGCAGTTGTAGCAAATGCTATATTTCAATGATGAGGCTTGAAGCACTGATGGCCCACACATTGTCTTCAAGTTGCAAGAAGGAGAACTGCTCCTTGAAGACAGCCTTCTAGTAAGACATGTTCTATCACATCTCCTGTTCCCACTTCTCACAGTTTTTCCTGTTCTCCCTGCCTTCTGCTGATCCTCTGAAACACACTAAGTTGCAAGGGGAATGCTTACCATATTCTTGCTAGCCTTGGAGAAACCCTGTACAGACCCTGGTGAGCAAACCTCCCAAACTTCTCCTTAAATACTTTTCTACCTCATCAGAAACATTTATCTCCCCTGTTTTTAAGGAGAAAAATGGTTAGTGTGACAACCAATTACAACAGTGAAGCAGTTAAAAAGCAACAATCTCATTGAATTTTTCCTACTTACATCAGGACTGACCAATTCCATTGCAAGGTCTGTAATCCATCTGTAACATTAACTCAGATTTTCACTCTCCACTGATGGAACCTGCTCTGTAGAATATTTACAGCATTCTCTTCCATTTCAGATTTCCTTCAACTGTTCTGCATCTGATATCTTCAGCATATCCTTGTGTTTATTTATTTGAAGTGCTTTCATTCATCTATTAGCAAGACAGGTCTAAAAGCATTCTAGCACTTGGGCAACCTCGGTCTCTCCCCCAACAATTACATACCCTTTGTCCTCTTTCCCCCAATCACCCTCTGCTCCACTTTGAGTTTAAAATACATTTTTCCAGTTCCAAGGAAGGATCGCTGACTTGAAAAGTCAACTCTGTTTCTCTTTTCACAGATGTTGCCTGAGTGACCCGAGTATTTCCAGCACCTGCTGGTTTGATTTTTAAATCTTATCATGAGAATGCCTTCATTGACTACAAGGAGATAGCCAGCGTGAAATGTAACCTTTATCTGAGCCATGCAATTCACTTCAAAGTAAAACTTTTCTTTCATAAAAGTGGTCACCAAGAATTTGTTGAAAAAAATTTGTGTTTCACTTTAGCTCCAGATTTTTGGCTTCTGGGGCATGTGGCACCAATAGTTTCTTCAACAAAAGCACAACAACCTTCACTAAAAGAATTCCAATTGCAATGTACACACAAAGAACTGTAGATGCTGGAATCTTGAACAAAACACAAAATGCTGGAGTAACTCAGCAGGTGAGGCAGCATCTTTAGACTTTAAGATACAGCATAGAAACATTCCCTTGGGCCCACCACTTCCGCACCGACCAGCGATCACCCCATAAACTAGCACTGTCCTACACACTAGGGACAATTTACAATTTCCAGAAGCCAATTAACCTACAAACCTGTACGTCTTTA